>NC_079365.1:13140000-13440000 GCF_021018895.1 Seriola aureovittata | reverse complement strand
GATAATTGATTTTAATTTTTCACTGGATCTGATAACAATCAAGCTACTCGCTCCCTCTGAAGCAGGCTGATTCCTGTGAGGCTTACTTCTTAAGCACAAAATGTGTGTTTTTGTGACTGTGAGAATTATGTAAGCTGAGCTATGATCTCAGGGAGAAATCAAGGGAGGCCTTCTGTTTTTCTCTCTAACATATGTGTTGGATTATGTCTTAATGCTTTCAGTAAGATGTAATATGATGATGGGAGTGTGCACACTTTTCTCTTCAGACTGTAATGTTTTGTTGAACCAACTTCTTAAGTATGTTCATTGCCCTTCATTGTTACTAAACACTTACACCATTATCTCATGTATCACACTGGTCTGTGAGAAATCATGTGGCATGGATCTGTGTCCTGATTTTTTTTAAATAAAAATGTAACATTTTGTAACATTAAACAAAACCTACTGTCTGCAGTAAAATGGTCTGTCTGATTCAGAGCTCTGTCACCAGAAAAGTGGCTCAACATTCCCACAAAAAGGATAGAAAACGATTTAATGTTCGCTATGATGAAAGGCCGGTCTGTCCTGCATTGTGTTTGTCTGCAAAAAAAAAAAAACTTTAGAAGCGCCATGGCAACCCCGACCAATTGCAGAGTAGGAAATCCTCCCCATGACCTCTTTATTGCCTATGAAAACTCTGGCCAGTAATGCTGCCAGTGTTGCTAAGAGCCCTAAGAGACAAACAGTGCAACTGATCTGACTCAAGTGATGAGTAAAAAACTTTTTTTTATCAAACACATTTATTTATCTTTGAAATTTCTATCAACAGGTATGTACACATTCAGGTAACAAGTGCCCCTGCAAAATATTCAAACAACAAAGTGGATAATTATTTAAAAATCTACAAATTAACATCAAACATGCTTTGTTTTTTTTTTGTCCTTTTTTTCCAACACTACCAGGTAATGGTCATTATATAAAATAAATTATAAAATGTTTACTCCACAAGCAACAGTCTTAAATCTTCACCTACTGTATTCTGACAGGAGCTACATTGCAAAAAACAAAAAAGGTGACAGAATTATTAGAGAGCTGCTAGAAAGCTTCCTGCTAAAAGCTCATGCAAAGAGCTTTTTAAATACAAACGGTTTATTTTATTTGCATCATTTAGTTCTTGCTTCACTTACATACTCATGGCCATGTATCCATCTACATGTGCTCACCATGAAACATGCTTCATCTAAAAAGGTAACACACAATCATAAATCCTATGACAACACAGTTACACAGTAAGACAGGCAATAACACAACACTTCATGGCAATGACTAACTTTTTTAGTACAGTACATGTCATGTCAAACAAATGGATTTGTCATATTCACTACCAAAACAGAAAAACATCTGTTTTTGCGGCTCGTACTTGCTGTGATGTATTTAATACACAATGTAAGGAAATGGAGGACCTCACTTTACTTTGTTAGTATCTGTTTTTAAGTGTTTCTCTGAGAAACACAGTGGTTGTAGTGGTTGTAGCAGTCACCAAGCAGGAGCTTGACACTTCTGCTTTCTCTCCCCAAAAAAGCAGCATTCTCTTTCACCAACACCCAGGACTCACACGCTGATAGGAGAAAATCCATCCTCGCTCCAAATCAGTTTAAGGGTGATAAAAACCCTTCGCTGAGTGGAGCAGTTTATAGGTTCTACTCTACATTAGGGAGACACTGTTGAGGAGCATTAAGTAGTCTCTTCTCTGTTATCTCTGTGTTGCTCAGACCCTGACGACTGGGGTTGTAGCTGTGAGGGGCGCAGTGGAGCCGGTGTCGTAGTCCAAGTCGATCATGGTGTGGTTGGCAGTGCCCAGGCTGCTAAGGGAAGTGCCTGTGCCCATCTGTCTGTCCCGCAGACTTTGCAGGTAGCTCTAGAGGAAGGACAACACAGGGAGAGATGAGTGAGGTAAAAAAAAATGGTCTCAACATGAAAAAAACCTAGAAACAAGCCTGTTTCTTTTTCTTTTTTTTTACTATTTTGGTCTTACTGGTAGACATAAAAATAATCAGCAACTACAGCACACGCCATTGTTGGGTGACACTGACCGGTGCCAGTAGGTCCCCAGCGTAACGTTTCACTGGGGTGGGTTTACGACGGTATGTGCCTTCCTGCCCACCTGCCTGCTGTCGCTTCTTGGCGTCCTTCTCTCGAATCCGCATCAGCTGGACTCTCTTCTGTCGCCGACTGATAACAACTAAGAGGAGAAGGCAAATTCAATGGCATGAAATGAGGCATACCTGTAAAATCCTGACTAGAACATCTGGGCCTGTATAAAGTAAAATTCTGGATCTAAGTGAAAGATTAAAGTAGAAATTGTTCAGTTTTACACCTATTCAGAAATGTAAGTATAAAAACAAGACATTCTTCACTACTTAAAGATGCTCTTAAATTAAAGGAGAGCTACAGGGGTCTGTAAGGTTGGTTAAGAGAAGATACTAAATGACTGCAGGACAGAGACTGACAGATGAGTGAACTTGCAGTGGTCATGAGTATTTATAAGAATAAAGCTGGCATTGATTTCCTTTGTATCACTTGCATCACGATGCAGCTTCACTGTAAGTATGGCACTAACTTCTCCTTATCTGATTCCTCTGCTGTGCCTCATCTGCCAGTAGCATTTCTGCTCCAGGTTGGTTTTCTTTTTGTTTCCATTTAATTTTCTATTTCCCTGTTTATACATTTATGTGTAATCAATAAATTAGATTGTTGTCAATTTTACATGATAGTTATTAGTAGATATATTTATAATTTCCCAGAATTTTCCTAAAGCAAGAACAAAGGGTCAGATGTAGGGTAAATACTCCTAGATGTGATTAATCATGTGAGTGCCTTTGAATAATCCTCCTTCATTTAAGTAGGTCGTCGCCGGATAAATGTGTCTTATTCTTCACACTCAGTGAAGAACTTTTTACTTCTTCTTTTAGTCTTTAGCACATTCATAAGTGTAAGAAGTTTGATAAATACAGGTCCTGACCCTTCACTACAACAGAACTCATGTCATGACATTTCATCCTTACCCTCAGTGTGTGAGAAGCTGTCATCTGTCAGTTTCCACTGGACCAGGACTCCTATGAGGCTGAGGGCGGGCCAGATGCCAAGGATGACCCAGCTGTACCAGCAGAGAGGTGGCCCGGGTGTGAGGCGCAAGCATTCATACACATGTGTAGCCAGTGCCAGCATCTCCACAAAGTAATCAGCACACACAGTCATGATAGCTGCCCCGAACACAGCCGTGGAGAGCATGGTGAAGAACTTCTGCCACTGCAGTGTCAGCACAGCGAACAGCATGCCGGTTCCCAGAAGAGCACCCAGCGGCACCCAGACTGTGGTGGGAGTGTAGAACTGATGAGTGACGAGCAAAGCAGCGAGGGCCAGGAGGAGTCCCAGCAGCAGGCCGGTCATGAAGAGGCCGACACTTCGCACCAGCATAGTGACCAGACCGCACAGCAGGCCTATACCGAGGCCGATTCCTGCGCTGGCCTCGACGCTCAGCTGGGTGTCCAGCACGTGCTCCTTGTGGCACAGCAAGAAAATGATGACAGAGCCGAACATCAGGCCTGACAGGAACATGACAGCCTTGAAACAGCGGTAACCTGGAAGAGGAGACACCGAAGAGATCTACAATGATGAACTGAGAGTTGGCGGGAATAGAATAAAAAGCAATTACCCCGTTACATAACAATAATCTACATCTATTGGTGCATATGTATACAATTAAGAGTGAGTGACATTTTGACTGTGTTATGTCATCCTATGTTTGAGTTGATGTAACAGGGCAGGGATCCTCACCAAAGAAGCAGTAAATGATCCCGAACAGGCAACACATGGAGCAGATGACTGCAGGGATGACATCATACTTCCTCTCTATCTCCAAGCTACAGGCGTTGACCTCAGATATGCCCGCCCCCGCCCCTTCAGGGCTCAGCCCGGTGGGATCTGCCATTCTGGCTGAATATGGGAGGTTGCGGGGGTTGGCTGAAGCTCCGGACAAGGGTTGAACTTCTGGTGGTGTTATCTCATGTCCATCTGAGCAGGTTTGGGGACTGTAAGAGAAGAGAAAACGTTGATTAACTAAGGAAAGATTAAAAAAGTGCGGCTGAACCTCAGTCAAGTTTAAAATAAAATATCCTGATCAACACAGAAAACTCAAGTACTCCAGGGGCAAAGGTGAAGTGTGTAATCTTCAGGTCAACTGTGACTTCTTCCTCGCCGCTCTGTACATGCAGCTGTCACAAACTCAACACACAACACTATGCAACTCAGTGCAATCCTGTATGCCTGGGAAGACACACAAGCAGCTCATTCAGTCACTATAATCCATGTGCCAGGACCCCTATCCAACTCTGACAGTCATGAAGAGTCAGTCACCTGACAAGAGCAATTTGGCTTCACTTAATGAGCTTTTAACACAATTAAAATAATCTAGTTTTAACTCTCCTTTAAGAATTACACGGTAAGGAGAAAAGAGCCGAGCAATGTTGTCTGTAAGTAATTTGAAAACTTTTTCTTTTTTATAACTGGGATGTTCCTCTTACTTCACCACCTTGCTTACTGTAAAGATACAAACATACACTTCATTGATGATAATTACTAGTGGACACACACTGTCCAAAATTACTGCAGAACAGCAAATGTTACCGCCCTCTGAAAACCATCTCGTACTGTTGAAAAATTATATATGATATTTAAACTGGCAGGCCTGTAGGGAGCCACAGGGCGCTGCAGTGGGGCTCAAGGCCTATGGGTGGACCGCTCTTTGTGAGGCTGCTGGCAGGCCTCGTGTATGATCTCACCACAGCTGAGATCCGATTACAGCTAACTCACGTTTTCTACTCAAGACAAACAGCGAGGAACATTCAGTCTGGCCTTTTACTCTTTGCTACTTGCCAGATCATTCTTTTTCCTCTCCTGTGTCGATCTGCCACCTCTGCTTCTTCACCTGAAACTTCCCCAAATTAAATCTATTTTCTCCCTAACATTGGAATGTGACATACTTTTGTTTCCGCTTTTTTCTCAGACACAAGGCTGTATAATTTTGTGTGTCCTGCCTATGAGTGACTTTACTTGGAAAAAATGAAAGCCCATTGGAAAGTTTTCTTTTCTTCTTTAGTCACTCTTCTTTCTTTAGTCTCAGTTCTTTCAGTATTTCCTATCTTTTTCTTTCTGTTTTCTATCAGTGACAACAGCAATGACTCATTCTTTTGCTGAAAGACAAGACAGAATTTAGGACAAATGTGTGTTCAATTAAAGTCTTTTGTTTAGAGTCTGTTACATTACAGAGTTGATTACTGCTTTGAGGATATGCATATAAAGCTTAAGAAAAAAAATATGGACTAGAACTGTAACGATTAGTTGATTAACAGAAAATAATGTTTAAAAAATATTATACAGCAAACTGAAAATCTTCGGGTGTTGGACTGATAATCAGATCAAATCAGGACTCTGGGAAATGATAATGGGCATTTTCCACTTTTTACAGACAGTTACTCCGTTCACAGAGAAAACAGTTGGCAGATTAACTGACAATGAAAATAACTGTTAGTTGCAGCCCTAATATTAACTGTATTTATGCAAAACAATTTGTAGTGGGTGTAGTAATGTAGCTATGTGTATACAGCTGACTAGGATTTGACATTTTCAGCCTTTTGTTACAAACCTAACGTTTTGATAATGAAATAACTTGTGCATCAAATTAATGAGATAAGCCAAAATAAAATGTTAGGACTTTCTGTTGACTACAGCAGGACAAACAGTAAACTGCATGTAACGACACAGACCCAAAATAAAATCTAACTTTTCTAACAAAATGAGCAGCTACTGGAAAGATCTCTGTATACCATCTAGACTATAATCTTCAAATCAACTCCAGCCAAGTTAAGATGAAAAGCCAAACTCTACTACAGGATAATATAAAACTACACACACGGGTCTGGGCAGCATGGTGGTTCAGTTACTGTCACCTTAAAGCAACAAGAGGGTTTCCTGTGTGGAGTTTACGTCTCCATGTCTGTCTAAATAAAGGTTTGTCCATATGTTGTCCGTATATTGTGACAGACTGAACTTCCCTTGCTCAATAAGCGAGGACTCCGGCCCGCTGTGACCCTGAACAGGATAAGAGGTTTGGAAAAAAAGGACGGGCAGTGACAGGAACTTCACTGTTATGGGCTTTTGTTTCCCTCTGGTTTGGGGCGTTTCTGTGATCGCCCTCTCCATGTTGGTGTTGATTCAGTCACATGAGAAGAAGGGGAGGTTTTGTTAAGGCGACTATATGGAGCTGTTAAAATTTCTAACTGGAACATGAACTTCCAAAAAGACATTTATGTATTTCAAATGAACCAACAAGCCTGAGCAGATATGGCTCGTGTTGGAGCATTATGCCCCGCTCAAATATGTCCAACATGACATGAATAAAGTCACCTGGTTAGTTTGGATAGCAGATAATGTGTATGTGAAGGTAATTAACTAAATGTACACAACTTAAGTAACATACAGCAGAATCAAATTTGGATACAGCTCTCTAGAACGTCTTGTGGGCAGATAATAAAAGACGACATATCACATTACACAGTAGCTTATTTTTACTGTAATTACTGTAATTGGACACTCACAAAATTTACCACAACTTTCTCTATTTGCTTCTAGTGGACCAGGACTTTGAATGGATGTTTTGTGGTCAGCTTATTGCATTTAGTGAAACCATGTGAATAAGTCATCATCGCTAATAGACAATAATAAAGGAACTTCTTACCAGTAAAACTAACACTGTGAGTGTGAACTAGTGAATATTTCATCATTTTCTTAAACAGTTATTTACTTTACTCTACGTGTGCACCTATGGACACCCTCATGCCTCTGTGCATCTTCCTCATGTTACCACCTCTGTGAGTCACAATGGTGTCCTATGTCTAGCAGGCTTGGAAGTCTGTGCTGCTATGGGAGAATAGAGCCATTATGAGGCTAAACAAAGCCTGTGAGGCCCATGCTGTGACCTCTAGTGGCACTCAGAGGAAACCAGGCGGACAAAAACGGAGACCACATAAAGATGGCTGAGAGCACCAAGGAAACTGGTAGATCCAAAGAGTTTGCTTTAAGATGGGGTGCCAAGTATTTGCCTTCAGAGGGCTGGTGAGTGATGGAGGGAGGGGGTCCTAACTGGAAACACAACTATCTATCTTAATGACTGAAGTTTCTCAATGCCCAAAGTCCTTCCAGCTCTTCTAAGCTGAGTTTTCTACAAGCTGAAGTCGCCTGGTAACAAATTCAATACAAGCAACAAGACTAAGAGTCTAAAGCCATGCTAGCAGCCCTGTGAGGCTGTGGCTAGCATCAGACTGCCAACATGCTGTTATGCTTTTGCAGGTGATATCTACAATGTTCACCATCTAAGTTTAGTCTCTTAACATGCTAATACTAACCAGCCCTGAACACAAACTACAGCTAAGGCTAATGGGAACGGCAATCATTTTCCAGGTTTTTGCTCATAAAGAATTGGACAAATTCAAATTTAGAGCTGATGATAGTGGTAGATGACGAGTGAGAAGATCATCTAAGTTATTGGAATTCTTATCAGGGAGCGTAAATATCTGTAGCACATATTAATGGCCACCGTTTAAGAGATTTTCAAAATATTTCAGACAATAACAAAAGTGTCAACCTCATGGTGATACAAGAGACAAAAAGTCTGTAGGATTCATCCACTGGTGAACATGAATGTCTAAATTTCATGTAAATTCATTTAACAATTGTTGAGGTATTTCAGTCTGGACCAAAGTAAGGAATTTTGCAACAATTTCATTTCCAGCATGGACTAGCTTCACCATTAGAGGCTGGAAAAGTGTCAAATGAGAGAGTTTCAGCAAAAACACACATAATGGCCTCCAGAAGTATCACTTACATTTACTTAAGAGCCGACAGATGGGAACTGAGAGTTGATACACAATAAGTATCAGCTGCAGATGAGCTATTGGAATATTATGTTGCCCTTGAAACAAAAACTTGCCCAGGAGTATACTCCCCCTGAACAAACACTGCGGGGGGGCTGAGCAGCACAGAGTTGAGTGCTCAGCTGCTGAGGGACAGGCAGGGCCGACTACAAGTTCCCCACATAGCTTATATGGGAGTGTTTAATCAAGGGGTGGGCATGTGTGATCACAGCCAAGGATTCTGCAAGTGCTCCTCCGACTTGACGGCCAGGGCCAGCTGAAAATCTGCAGTGTTACGGCTTGGCTGTCTGACAACTTCACTTGGAAGAATCTACCAGGAATGTGAGATGCACCAGGGTCTGCACTCTGCAGTTGCAGCCATTCATCATGCCACCTTCAGCTAAACACACCCAACCAGTTGAAAGACTGATCAAGTCTGGACAACAGGGACCACTGGAGCTACGACTGTCACAGTGGGAGTTATTAAAATGGATGCCGTATTGTGCTAAGCATAAAACTGTATAAACATGAACAGATCTATGCTCATGGCCGCTATAATCACAACATCTGCTTTTACTCTGGAACATACTGGTTAAGACATCATAAGGGCCACTATTGAGCTTCCTGTCTCTCCAAAGCAGGAAGTCAGGACCAGAGGAGGAAGTGGAACATCAGGTTTCAGCAGGAACTGACCTTTGTGTTTGTGGCACAGAACAGAGACAGGACCAAAGAGCTATATCATCAAACCTGAAGCTTCTTTTCAACTAACGGCAACACGTTTAAACTGAGAATATATGGCCAGGGGGAAAACGAGGCAGCTATCTATGTCTTTGCACTGCTTAGAGTGAGTGGATCTGAGTGAAACACGTTGTCCATACGGACACGGCAGGAAAGGCAGACCTTGCAATATGACGCAAATAAGCTTGTAATCTGTCTGGCTCACAGGCTAATCTACATATAACACTTGCCATTGTCTCACCATGTGCCCCTATTTGCATGATTGAGACTGTTTCAGCGACGTGTTTGTACGTGGCAACTACTGTTAGTGTGCTCAAACAACTTGCACAATGAACAAAGCACCACATGACAGTCATTTTACACTTTTTTTTGGTGGTTTTGTGATTCTTATTCATAAACTCTGGGTTTGAGATCCATGCAGCCATATTCAAACCAAAATGATTCACTAATAAATAGTTTAGACACGGTTTAGGCAGCAACAAATCAAGTTTACAAAGAACTCGCCATCAACAAATTAATATCTGATAAATCCCGAGGCCCTGAACTCCACATGCCCCATGTGTGTCCTGTCACAAGAGTACCACACCATTTAGATTCCTGTTGTTTTCATTAATAGTGGCTGAGAGCTCTAATACCTTTAAAGACCTTTTATTTTTTAATCCAGATTAACCCTTTCACGCTCACACTTCCTCATTGCTGCAAATATTAAGTACACTAAAGAAAAACTTAATACACACACAATAAAAACAGCATTAAAACGCATTAAAAGTCACTACAGTGGATATCAGTTCCCTCGACCCAACTCATAGATTCAAAACCTTACCAGAGTTTGTGGCCTATGCAAATCAGCTGTTTTTTTAAAAAGCCTTGTTGTGCTTGTACAAAGTTGACTATATTGTGTCGACTATGGAATACATTTGCATTCAACAAGCTTTGAATGCGGCTTGAGTGAATGGATCCCAATGTGTCCTCACTGCTCTTTCCACTCAACGCATGGGACTTCTTTTCCCCTGCATGGCTCTAAGATGCCACAATTCCTTAAGGTCTATTCTCTTCTGTCAGCTGTCTTGCCAGGGTTTCTTTTCCTAGTTATCAGCTGCTTAACCCAAAGCAGTTACTAGACTTCTAAATCAGGCATTTACCTACACATAATTTAATGTTACTCTCTGACAAGACATGTCACAAAAATGTGTACATTGTGCAATGGCTCTTTCTTGAACCCAAATCCCTTCTAAAGATGAGCCACTTCATTTTATTTTGCACGCAGCACAGTTGGAGTTCCCAGATCTTGGCTATTACTCAGAGTTGTGAAAATTCATATTATTTTGCAACATTTTGTAGCTTTTATGTGGAGTAGAAATTGCAGCTGTTCACGTGACAATCAGTCTGTTCAGCCACAATCTCACTGGTAGCTGTAGCTCTTAAACTCAAGTCTTTTATCTCCAATTGGAGATCATTCAAAAATGACTAGTCAAATTTATACATATTCTCAGTACCAGTCATTTGCCCTGTGGCTCTGTCTGGACCCCAATAATGGTCACTTGTGGCAATGTTTTATTAGTACTATCTCACTTCTTTTCCCTCATAATCTCTCAATCTCATGCTTGTCTGACTTTAGTCTAAACAATAGAGGCCTTTCAACTTAAGACTGCAGAGCTACTTATAGAGAAGCATGAAAAAAGACCAGAAACACAATGAGGAGCCTTTTGAAGAGAGTCACATGTCAATGGTGCATGCTTGTATACTGTATGTCAGAAGTAGACATGGTCATTTACATAGTAAAATCCATACATGGACTAATATCCATCCACCCCGTTGGCACTGTATGCTGCAATAAGATGGAGTTGTGATCCAGCAGCAGAGGAAGGAGCGTACAGTGTGTGCAGTAAGGAGGGGCAGTTCAACAACGCTCCATCAGGGTTTGTGGTGGAGAGCAGCACTTAGTAGGCAGTGTGGTGGGGTCTGATGTCCATATGTCAGTGAGAGCGTGACAGTATAGCACTTTGTTGGGGATAATGTAAGCTGCTGAGAAACAGCAGGTTAGTGTGGAGAAACTAAATGTACCCATCCATCGTGCAGAAGTGTCCTTGAGCATGGCACCAACACCCTTTCATGTTGAGGCATGTCCTGACCTTCCCGTGAAGACAAGCTGTAGCCATTTCACTGGGGTATCATAATACTATCCCAGTGTTTATTAAAACTTTGTTTAGCTCTTATCAATCTTTTGTTTTAGTTTGTTTTCTTGGGAGCTGGTATAAAAGAAACCGAGTTACTTACACAAACTGCCACAGTACAATCAAATGAATCACTGACTGAATTGTGGTGATTTGTAGATAGGTTTGCTATAGTGGCCCAAGGGGAGTAAGAACACAGTCGTGGTTCAGACCTCCATGCAGTGCCTATATATGTCTACAGCACTTCCACTGCAGCTCTATCATTTAAAGCAGCCATTTAACCATCTTTGTCAAATTCCAGTCTGCAATAATTGTACCTCCTACAGCGATCTCATGAACCTAAAATATCATGTATGTCCTTCATTTTCCAAGCCAACCCAACACCCCACTCATGTCACAACTATAACCAGTGTTTAAAGAGCTATATGTAGCCTATGGATTTATGTTTCAAAATGACTGGTATCAGTTCTTTATGTGGTTTCTATGTGACAATGGGGCTTCTCTTACACCCAGGAGTCTCTAGATCCTTCCATCTCAGAATCCAACAAAAACTAAGGTTGTTCTTCGTGCCTGTTTCTGCGATAATCATTTAAGAAGAAGCAGCAACTACACCCCGAGTGGGATAGGGTACCTGTTAATGTATACATGTACAATGTAGGTTAATGTATTGAGTTGTACTTTACCCTTTACCTCATCAAAGCCCTATTCAGGACCGTAACTTGACACATTATTTAAACTCAAAATGACCTCTGTGATACTTTCAGAGTGTTACTTTACTAACTGTGCTGGGCACAAGTACGAAAATATAAAAAGTTCTTACAAAGTCAGATACATTTTCTTCTGCAACGCCACAATTGGTGGGAATTGTTGGGTTTCTGTAATCAATGTTATAAAGAGTACAGTCTGGACCTGCTCTATATCCAGTGCCTGGAGATAACTTCTGTTGTGATTTGGCGCTATGTAATAAAAAATTGACTTGACTTGTTATAAAATATCTGTCACTATTTAAATTGTACTTTGTGTTTTGCCTTTCTTGACACCCATGATGCACTTTCCTAAAAGAGAGTCACTGGTACAGAGCATAGCGGTCTCCTTAATAGATTAACCGCAGCAATGAGTCTTGTGCAGATTCTACAGTACAGCTCTCCCTCAATGCTCCCTGCTTCTATTACTGATGACAAGCTCATCACTCATCAGTACATCAATTTGTCCAGGATACAGATGCAGGAGGCCTGAGCACATGGCCAGACAGATCTGGAGTGCTACCCAAACAATACTGAAGACTTTTGAGATAAACTCATCTAAATAATCATTAGTCAACAGCGTCATTGTGAAACTGAATTTGCATTTGTGATCGCTTCCATCTTAAATAAAATCTGTATGACATACAACTAACGACAGTGAAGAAGTTGAAGAATACTGTGCATAATTCTCTCATTTTTTCCTACTGATTTCTCAAGAATGTACGCTGTATAATACTACTGCATTTAAAGTACAGTAACCACAGAAAGCAATGAGGTTCATCTTTGTCAGCTAAAACAACAGCTGAAAGAGAAACTAGAAATCCCCCAGCTTTCTAATATGGGATTTAAGTAAGCTGTAGTCAAAGAGATTTCTTTTATGATGTAAACTAAAATGAAAGAATTGTGTATTCTATTTTTTACTTCATACAACAAAATGAAGGGTTTACCATGCCACCATCTCAATGAAGTTTGGAACAGTAGATGGAGAGAAAGGCCGGCCAGCCAGTCAATACCTTAATTAAAAGAATAAACCTTAGCCTTTGGCCCTGTTGTCTTAAGGGGGAAAAAAAGACAGCGTGTGTTTACAAAAGAAAGCAGATCCAAACACAGCAATTACCCAAACTTCAAATTAAAGCTTTTTCCTCATAAAACGGGAATTCCTGCTTTGCTGTGCGGGTCAGCTGCTCTTGCTGTCCCCCCACTGACACTCTCCTGAAAGCTTCTAAAGTTATTTTCAATAAAGTTTAGTGTTTAGTGCTTTAAGTTTTCTTAAAAGTCGTATTGTGTGTTTAATTGTTAAAGTTTAGTCAGCGTGGTGTTGGCATACTCTACAGACGAAGACAATATAAAAACTAGACCCTTGCCTCCGTGCTAATTAAAAGCTACCATACAAAACAACATGTGCAGTCTAACTTTCATCATCCCCTGCTCTTCATGCCTCCTGTCCTGTCTTCGCTCTTTTCCCAAGGCAGGGAAGGGTTTCCTCTTCGCCTTTTCAAAGAGGCAAAACCATCTGGTGCAGGCAGACAGAGTGGGTCAAGTAGTTAGGGGGGGTGCACTGAGAAGCTGTAACTACAGACTGCTCTCCCCAGTAAAGACAGGACCTGTAGGCTGTCATCACACTGCCCGAAAAACCAAGAGGCACTCCCACCCTGGATCACACAGCATTACCACAAGGCCAGGGCTTTTTGCACGCTATGTGGGCCATAAAGGGGCATCAAATGTTTGCCTGACAAGATGAAGGACGTTTCTATATGGTTTGCATAGAGAGGATGTGTAAACATATACATAAAAAAGTTTGTTTAAGTGTTCAGATCTGTCAAACAACCTGTGGAGTTTAATACCAAATAACTAGATGTAAAGGAAACAAATCTCAAACCCATATTACTATCTTGTTTTTTTTGACATCTTTCACCAGCACAACTGCTCCATAACTGAATGAAAAACTGGAGTTGTTAGCCAGTGCTGATTAAAGCACAGGGCTGGGAGATTTTGGACTAAATGCTTGGTTCAGTGCACACCAATAAAGCCCTTATTATCTTGGATCATTATGTCTTTGTCCTCAAAAACTGACGGATAAGTTACATTATGTCCCTCAAGTGCAAAATGCTTTAGAAGGGGAGCAGCCATTGAGTCAGACTGACTAGCTACGTGTTATTACAAACATTTCCAGCTGTAGAGTTTGGCTCTGATCAGTCAGCAGCATCTGGGGTGGAATCGCTCATCTATAATCAATCAACATCGGTTATGAACACGCAGCTATTGTTTGCATGGACTTACCGGAGTTTCAAAGGTCCACTGACACAGAATAAGAAACATACAAGCAAATGTTAGGCTTTAAAACGAAGAGGAGGCAACACACATCTGCAACACACACACACACACACACACACACAAATAAATGTGTCCTTTTTAAGTAAAAGTGGTTTTGAAAACTTACCGAGGAGCCTGTGTGTTGGACAGCTGTAACCTTGACTATCGGCCCTGTCAAACAGGAAAAACACCCCACCACTCACAAACACAAAAGCGGCGGTAGGGTACCAGGGAGAACCGGTTTTCTCCCAACTTCTTTTCAAAATCACGGACTACACAATATCGACATTAAAAGACATCGTTTTGTTCTTCTCCGCGCCTCATGCAAATCTGTTTTTGAAGCGTGAAACTATATCTCTGACCTGAGAGGAGGGTTAGTTTAGTTATTCCCCCAGTCTTTCTCAGACAGTCAGTCTGACTCTGGAGCTAAACTAACTGTTGGAGTTCTTCCCGTCGGTGACTCCACACCAAACTACTCCAACAAGTCTCTGGAAAATCTTAACGATCCTCCCTCACACACCTCCCCTCCTCTTCTCTCCTAAACGGCATTTAAAAAACACAAAGGAGAAAAAGTTTTTTTTCCCCCCTCCTCTCCCCCGGTGCTCCGAGGCAGTCCCCTCTCAACCTCCATCCAGCGTCGTCAGTTGGTCCGTTGGAAAACTGCCGGGAGGGGGGGGGGGGGGGGGGGGGGGGGGCAAAGCAACAGATGAGGCCCCCAGCTCTGATGAGCTAGTTTAGCTTTACCTGAGCTCTTCTATTTCACAAGGCTGCCTCTTACACTGGGCAAAGTGCACAACTGGCTGGGGCCCCCAAAAGCCCCAGGTCTACTTCATATAAAGTTTCTTTCTACATTATTTATTAAGTACAATGAAGTAGAACATGAGCTCTCACAGCTCCTCCGTCCTGTGGCCCCGGTTTAGTAGAGAAACCCTGCGTCACAATCTAGCCCATTTGTTGTAAAGTTTATTTCATGAAATTTCTTCTTCTTTTTTCTGAGTGTTAACATTAAAGTCACAGAAAACCTTGTTTAAGGAAGTATTATTACATCATAAGATCAAGGCTGGATTTCCAACTGGGGAAAATGGGCAACTGTCCAAGTCCCCCAAAAGCCAAAGGTTAATCTATCACCACTGAATTTGGCAGCTTGATTAGTTACAAATGTGTTAAATTATTGCACCACTAAAGCATAATATCAACTAAGATGGGTCAATATTAACTGAATGGTACTTACAATATTCTTAAATACAGTTCTGTTTAATCAAATTACTACAAACTAGGACATGTTACGTGTTGTTTCAGCACAGGAGGTCTGGTTGCACAGGACTTAATAGGAACTTGGAGGCTGCAATGTTCATATTCAGGTGGGGGGTCAGTGGGAGCCCACAGTAAGTTTTTTTTTCCCAGGGACCCACTAACAGGTTAATCTGGCAATGGTAATAAACTGATTGGATTAAAGGAGGGATACTTTTTTGTACTCAGTTGGACATAGAATAAATAATAATGAACTGATAGCAGTCCAGTTACACAGAACCTTGTAACATTAGTTACATAAATATTTTTCCCCCCAATATCATCACATATGAGAACACAGTATACAGGCTAGTTAACATTAATGGCACCCCTTTCTAATGAGGCACCCTTTATAGAGGGTTTGTCAATTGTAATTGATGGCTTTATTAATAATTAACAAAACATTTATTAAGGCTTTGTAGAGCACTTAAACCAATAAGGACATATTTTGGGGTGCCAGATTGTCTGTGGTTGGCATTTAGCCTCCTCCAGCTGGACATTTTTTTTGTATTTGGAGATGTTTTGGTTGAACAAGTAAATCACTCGAAACACTGTATGACTTCTTGTCTCCTGTGTGCTGCAGCCAAAACCATTTATTAATACGTTTGTTGAATTTACAGTGATCCAGTTCTATTCAGTTTACTTTATTTCTCCAGGATAATTCACTCAACAGAACAGCTTTCTAGGGAGTATTGGGTACACATACAGTACAATACACATATATCAAAAAACAAACAGAGACAACTAAAAGTCATTATTCTTAATGCCTTTATATTTAGAGATAACTTACTAACTTTTTCTGTTGGCTTATAAGAAAACGAGGAACCTGTGACCCTTGACTATTTTTACATGACAACCCAGAGGTGGTCCTAATTAATGACTTGTGACTGATCCATAAAGCAATAGTAAATATTTTATCCATTAATAAAGTCATTAAATAGAATAGTCAAACCCTTTATTCTGGTGTTTTTACAAAATGGTGAAGACATAAACTAACATATAAAACTGTCTATACCAGGCCTGTAATGAGCTTCACATGTTAAGACAGTGACCAGAATTTGAATGTGAAGGTGGACAAGTTGAATCACAGGCCAACCCATTCTCTTCTCCTTTTTACATTCGTACAGTTACACACTGAAGGGGACTGGGAATTTGCTGTGTTCAGAGAGCACCAACTGGCGACACAGGACCTTGTGGATTGTGTTGGTGCATTCAGAGGGAAAGAGCTACAGCTGTGCGTGCTGAGACTGTAGGAGCACCTCATTCCCCTCCACAGGGTATCGCAGAGGAGGAGGAGGAGGAGGCGGCTGCGTGTGGTGTGCCAGGGACAGGATCTTATTTATTTATTTATTTATTTATAACGACTGTAGACTGTATGGCCACAACAGTAACCGTTCCAACAGCTACACCCACGTGCTCAGTGTTTACCACTATCAGGGAGTTCACAGTTTACATATGGAGACCATTTTACGATCTATTCAGTCAGGTTTGACTTACTGAGCACAGATTGTAAATTATTCCTTTGTCGTGCCTTGTACTGCTAACCCAATATTTCACTGGCACATCATGAAAACACATTTCCAGGAAGATTTAGCAATAGACAAGTGTTTGGCTATACGGCTGAGATGGAAATAAACTGTTGATTTAATAACTGAGAAACTGAACTGTTCGTAATTTCTTGTGCTCGTCCTGGTGAAGAACTGATGTCATTGTTGACATGCGGCAGACTCATTTTTCATATTCTTCAACTGGAAAAGTTCTGCTAAGTGAAGACGCTGTTCTCTCCTTTTCAGTGAACCCCCGAAAGTCTGAATCACAGCTCCTCAGTTTAATCCACAAATACACAAAATGAAATGAAGCAAAGGCAAAAGAACATCTTGAACTTTAGAGAAATTTCAAACAATCCCAGATCAACTACCTGATATCCACATGTTCCTCTTGTTGTGTTGCAATATGAAGTTCAGTTCTACCTCAGGCAAGTTCATGGTAAAATTTATTATGTGACAGATGAATCGGGTAGATTTTTCCAGCCCACACAACTGAACAGACAAATATATTTTCCTGAGAATTTACCCAACAATTAGACTGTGCCCTAAGGTAACCTACAACAGGGGAATCACTGAAAAGGCCTGCTACAACCTTGTAACAATTGACAAGTTGTTGTCTCTTGTGATAAGATTTTTTTAAACTGCTGTTTCAAAAGTCCAGATTAATCTTAAATGTGTTATATGATACGATCGGAAACTCCAGAAAAGCTACTAAATGATTGTCTTCTCAACTAAAAACCTAAAAGTTTTAACCTAAGCATTATGTTTGAACTGTTGTTTGCGTGTAAGCATGTAACTGCCGAAGAAAATGTCAATCCAAACACTCAAGGGTGATTTCTGTCACTTTCTTTAGCTCTTAGATGAAACATCAGGTCTTCATTTTTCATTAACGAAAGCCTGGTTTGTATTTGCTCAAAGTTTGCACAATGACTGGCATAATGCATCTGTTACTCACATGTATGGAATACAGCCCTCAGGCGTTTCTTTTTATTTTCTGGTTACAAAACAATTGAATCTTCCATCCCTGTATTTTTAATACACAGTCCATCCAAGCCTCAAGGAAAATCAGGTTGCTATAGTGTAATTTAAGTTTCAAGTTTGAATTCATATTTGAATATTGTCCAATGTACGACTTTGAAAACTAAATGTCAGACAGCTTTTCCATTTTCATATGGTCATAGGACACCCACACTGCATGAGTATGTGAAAATGCAAAATGGATTATTGTAATTTCATTTTCAGTTTTACTCAAGTTTTGCATACATATATAGAAAACTTGAATGCTACAGAATTACATTTTTCAAGTTTATATCACCATTTTAATATAGTATATAGTTTTGATTAAGTTCACTATAGTTTATATAGTGAACAGCACCCACACACCATTGTGCACACATGCTTTACTCACAGCACTATCTGAAGACTGTCAGGTCTGCCTCTGGCTCTGTGGGATGGGGGCAGAGCAGATGCTGTGACAGGAAGTTACTAACGTGGTCCAGATGTGAGGACAAGAGACCACCGCCGACACAGCTGGAAAACGTGGACAATTACAGGCAGCGACTGCAGACATACACAGGATACAGGATCCCTGTGTTGAAGAAAGCTCCATCAAAAAAAAACATTTATTCACGTCATTTTTGCAGTATTGCACATCAAATGTAAGACTGTGGTGTGATCTGTCCCAAGCCTTTCCTCACTCACTGCAGAGGAACACTGATAAAAGCTTTGTTCAAAACTCAATTTTAATGTGATATACAGCATATCCAAGAGCTCTAATGGGATATTCTACATGACACATACCAGTTAATTGCTCCAGTAATCATTTAAGCTGACCATTCAACATTTAAGTGCCCTCTAGTGTTTAAAACGACGCAGTGCAGGAGAAAAGAAAGTGAGATAACGAAAGCGCCCAGTGAGCCACTATTTTGACAAGTGTTTTCTTTTTAATTTTTTTTTTTAACTAGGTCTGTATTTTACTGTGAAATCCAAAGTCAAAAGTGGAAATGACTAACAAGTACAAAAGTATTTGTACACATTCAACAACTTTTAGATATAAGATAAAATTGTTGAGTTATAAATGAAATCCTGTGTTACAAAACTTTCTCAGACAACAATAGAGAAAAAGAACTTACAAAAGAGAAGACCACTCAGAACTCATTTACCAGAACTTCATAAAGGCACCAATCAATTGCTTAGTAAGAGATAACAAAATTAAATTGTTTAATAGGATCTATGCACACATTGGGGCAGGTCTAAGGGCCTATTCCTTTGGGCTGTTTGGTATTCCATTAATAGCATTTCCATTGTCTGGACTGCAGACCCTCCAGAGAGCTGCTTCTATGTCTCCCCTGATCGTAGTTTTTACAGTCCATTAAAGGCCATCACTAATCCTCATCTTCCTCTTCATCAATTAAGACCATCTTCCGTCGACGCTTCACAGGAGCAGAGGGATCCTCCCTGTCTGAATCTGCATCACCGTCCATATCCATCGCAATGGTGGAGTCATCTTCTGTAAATAGACAAGAACTTCAGTTCAGTTATGAACTCCACTGCTGTCAGAGGCTCATTACTGGTCCCACACTGCTGTGGCACAGATGTTAAACTTAGCGTGATATAAGGAATAGCAACTTAACGTTGTCTCTCTTTGAACCTTTAGTTTTAAAAGTTTAAACATATTAAAAGACTGGTGGCTAGATTGATTTCCAACAATGTGAGTACAATACCATCCTCCTCATCATCGTCCAACACTCTGCTTCTGCTTCTTTTAGCTGAAGTCTTGGGACCTTGGGACCTGATGTGTGCAGAAATAGATTACGAATTAAGGAGATTTAGTATTAAAAATAGACATTTCTCAGCTGTGGTTTGGCTTAACTGTTTAACAAAAACATAGGGTGATTTCTCACCTCTCAGCTGTACTTTCTGTATCCTCAGCGGGGGTGAAATCTGACACAGGAGCTTAAAACAAAACAAAACAGAAAAACAAACATCATCTTAATCCATGACCTGTCCTTAATTCCTTAATTTAGCAGCAGATCTAACAACAGATTTCAAATGGTGTGAAGCTGTGGTGCTGCATCTTAAATGCTCTACAAACACCTAAAAAGAAGATATCCCACAGGTTTTAGCCAATGTTGTGGTGGTTTCCCATCTTGCTAAGGCAGCTGAACTATTTTTTAAACTGACACACCAGAGGAATCTTATTACTATGTGTGATTTTACACTTTCCATTTTTAACCTTGTGGGTGTGTTTTGCTTCTTTTTAATGTTCAGCATTTTGAAATGCTAACCATGGGTGAACAATTATTTACAATCAAAATTGCTTTTTTAATTCCAAGCCAAAACAACACCGGACTGTGAGAACTATGTGACTGTAGTCTCAGGAAATCGAAGCATGAACCTCAACTTTTTACACTTGAATATAATCACTTTTAATTCCTTATTCTTGGCTACTGGACTAACTAAAGCAGGCTATACAAGAGGCAAGTTTTATGTTGAGTATGCAACTTAACACTTATCTATGTGGGAAAGCTGTAATTAACTGTTGTCATCTGATACAGCAAAGCATCAAGCATGAAATTCCCACACTTACCTGTATGCTCAGAGGCGTGGTGTTTCCTCTTGCGTGAGAGCAGCAGAGCTCTAAGAGCCTGAGCCCTCTGTTCACCTGAGACCTCCCCCTCCTCCTCCTCCTCCGCCTCCTCCTGTGGTTCTCCAGTTGGACTCCTGGGCCCGTCTTGCTCCTCGCCACCTTTAGGTTCATCCTCTCTCGGACTAAGAGCTGCAGCTGCACTCCGGAGTTGGGATGCGCTGATCTTTGCTGGGATTCTCCAGAAAGACTCCTGATAAACAAACAGTCAACAACAACTTTATTTAAAGTTTATTTTGCAATCAAACACTGAAACAACAAAACTGTCTTAGAGAAAAAAAAGTGCAGATCAAAGGAAGTGACGTGAAATGACTGATTTGGTAGGGAAATATCATGGGGAAAAAAACCCACACACACACCTGTTCATTTGCAGGTGCTCGCATCCCCAGTTTGCGTAGCAGCCTCTGGAAGCTCTTGTTGTCCATGGCGTCTTCATTTGCCTCTGTCAGGGGGACCAGTGGCACAGGCTGGGACAAACCTGTGGGAATGGACCACAACGATTTCATTTACTCACACATCACTCCCGCAAGAACTAAAACAACTTTCAATTAAGAAATAAAACCGAGTGCAAAACAGTTTGCTATGAATACTTTTGAGGGTTTTGGACAGTAGCACTTACCATCTTCTTCACGATCATTTGCCGTTCTGTTGAGACAATTCTGCAGCCACAACAGGGGTCCAGACCTGCCTGTTATAAAATAATATAATAACAACAACAACATGAAACTTGTATTTCATTCCTGCTGTCTAAGAAAGTTCATAACAAAATAATAAATAAAACTCTAGCATTCAGCAAGGCTATAGCATTACCTTGAAAAATAAATGTAATCCATCATATCAAATATTTTACAGGAGAAAACAGAGCACAAACTGTAAAAACTGAAACTACTAAAAACTACAGCAAGTAGTTTGGCCTTTGTCGCACCTTCCTGTTGCAGAGCATTCACCATGGTGCCAACATCAGCTCTCCTCTCCACTGTGGAGTTCATGCTTTGGCTCCTCCTTGCGCTATTTTGCGATTCTTCCCTCTCGTGCTCTTCGTCTTCCTCTTCATCATTCTCTTCGGACTCATCCTCTCCATCCTCTTCATCATCTCTGTCCATGGAATCATCTGGGGAACCTTGTGTTAGTCCTACTAGGAACTCTTCTTCAGTCTGTGGCAGAAAATATATTACAGCTCATGTAGAAACACCACATCTTTCAATATTCTTTATAAATAGGAACATTATATTTTGATCACATTCAAAAGCACCTTCTATTCTATAGTCTATTTTAAAAAGACTTATGTGCTGTACATCTACAGTAACTTTACCATTCCTTTTCCAGCGCTCTTCCCTTGAGCCTTACGACTTCTCTTCTTATAAAGTTCTCTTCTCTCAGACACCATGCCCATGCTGAGCAACTTGTCCACCACACGTGCACGGGACCGCTTGGCTGTGAGCTTCTTCAGGATATTACCCAGCACATCTGTAAGAGTACAATTACTTTTCATCAAATAAAGACAGTCACCACACAAACCATGAAGTATCCCTGAAACTGACAGAGGCATAGTGAAACAGCCACTACATTTTCTCATGCACTACAAAATGAGTCTGGTACCGTCAGAATCTCTGTACTCCTCAAACAGCATCCGCAGCTCCTGCTCTTGCTCCTCCTTCCAAAGTACAATCCCGGTACCTTTCCTTTGAAAAAGAAAAAGAAAAAACAACAACACTAGAATTACTGCCTCGCAGTTGCATGCCACTGCCCCTTCGTGAGTTACAGCGTTGAATACTGTCCAGAAGTGTTTTTGCAGTACATTATGATGTCACAGTGAAGTTGACCTTTGACCATTTGGATATAAAATGTCATCACTTCATTTTTTTATCCTATCAGACATTTGCGTTAAATTGTGTAATAAGTAGCATATAAATTTGTGAGTTATGGCAGAAAATGTGTCTTGTGAGATCACAGTGACCTTTGACCAACAAAATCTAATCAGCTCATCATTGAGTCCAGACATCTGTGATTCCAAGTGATTCCCTCAAGGCTTTACTGAAATATCACGTTCACAAGAACGTGACAGACATACTACATTTACTATTAGTACGTACTTCTGTTTCTTCAGTTCCTTAGCGTTGTCCACCAGACCCATATGCACCAGCTGTGTAACTACATGGCGCCGAGTGCGGGTGCTGTTGCTGAGTAATGGCAGCAAAGTCTCCACTATATCTGGCACTAAGCATAGGAATCAACAGTCAGTAACAGAGTATTTAGTCAAGTACATAGTGTGCAACTAGAGCATATCATTTAACACGACAGACAGAAAAGATGCGCAAAAAAACAAACAAAAAGGAAGTAAACCTTCAGAATTGCGGTGCTCCTCATAGAGCTTGCGCAACTCCTCCTCCTCCTCTTCGGTCCATGCTGGTTTCTTTCCCTCTCTGACATATTATTGACGAGAGACAATATTTAAAACAACAGAACCAAAGACTTGCTACTTTGTAATACATGTTTATTAAAATGCATCTTTTACCTATAACTTGATAACAATGGTAAATTTAACACAGAGACACAGACAGAGAGAAACCAACCCTTCTTTGCTGTAGCCCTCTGTCATCTCACGTACAGCTCCCACATTTTTCCAGAACAGCAGTTCAACATATGCCTTGTTGTTTTGTGCTGCCAGTGAAAAGAAACGGTTCAGCACATACTTGGCAAACGTCACTAGTTCCTGTGAAGGAGAGTATGAAAAGTTAGCTCTTGTGTCTAATCAACAGTAGACTTCATGTCACCAAAAGCTTGCTTGGCCACACTGAACCTTTCTTTCTCTCGTGTTATTACTGTACCCTGTAAGCAGCTGCAGCGGGATCACTCAGGATTTTGTTGAAAAGGTTGAAGACTGACAGCTGGAAAAGCAGGGCATCCATTTTGAGGTCGACAGCCAGGCGGTGCAGCATTCGAGCGATACAATGGTTTGTGTGAGGTGTGTTTTTTGAGTATGACTTTAATAGGAGGAGGTAGGGATGCACAATATTGGGGCTGGCAAACCTGTGAGGGGTAAGAAAAGGGTAAGGTCACAAAATGTTTGAAGATGCGGAAGAGGCTACTGACTTCAGACTGGATATACTGAAGGTTACTTTAACTGTTTTCCTCACCTCTTGACAAAGTCTAGGAAGTTGAACTCCGTTTCAGAAACCTGGACAGACTCCAACTCTTCTTCTTCTAACTCTAATCCGTCATCATCCTCCTCAACCACAGGCTCAGGAGGAGAGGACCCTGAAATTAAAATGTAAGGTTTGAATGTCATAAATATGCAGTGGTACAGTATATATAGCGGAGCCACAACAATTAGTCAATTAATCAAGTAGTTGATCAAAAGAACATTAATCACCAACTATTCTGACAAGTTATCAAGCAGAGAACAACTGGCAGATTAATCAATACTCAAAATAATCACTGAATGCAGTCCTAGTGAAAAGGGCCCCTAGGATCATTTTTAAAACATACTTGGCAGGTTGGCGTGCAGGATCTGCTTGAGGAGTTCCAGTTCCTCCTCAGGTTCCACATCAGCTGAACCAAACACATCTCCTTCTGGCCACACCTCCCTGAGAACAACAGAAAGAAAGATGTAGACATGTGTTTAGTTTCAGGGACTGATGGGATTACAGGCGAAACTGATAATCAATTAAATTAATCCGCAACAATTCTGAAAATGGATCAGTTGTTATGGTTTGTCGATATTTCCTGGTTCCAGTTTCACAAATGTTAAGATTCCCTGCTTTTTGAGTTTTGTGTTATTTTAAACCAAATGAATGGTTTGGAGTGTTGGTCGGACAAAACAAGTCATCTCAAGATGATACAAGAACAAAATCAATCAAAAAAAAAAAATAAATAAATAAAGATTAACTGATAGTGAAAATAATGTTGAGCCTCACTGACCTGGCAGCACGCAGCAGTCCCAGGGCTTCTGGTCCCAGTCGAGCCTGCAGGGCATCCTGCACTCGCACCATAGCCTCAGTCCGCTGCTCCTCAAGAGGAGTTTCAGATGTGGCATCGAATGGCACGATGCTTTCAGTTAAAGACTCTGACAACTGCACGAAGAAGACGGACAAGTGGCGTTTAGTGTTGGTAAATTTGACCCTTTTCAATCAATTCATTAATGTCGGACTGATATGTTTTTGGGATACTTTATGAGTGTCCTTATTAAACAAAATTTAGAAGAACTCTTTGATGTGACATGCTCTTGAATAGTGTCTGATACGTGCTCTCTGCTCCCCCTTGAGGTTGATTCTCACACTGACCTGAAACCCTGAAGTCTTCAGATCTTCCTCCACAATCTTCCAGGTCTCCGCCAGGGCTTCGGGACTAGTTTCTACAGATGGTGGATTTTTTTCACCTCGTGACTTCTTCCGTCTCACCTTCCTCCTCTGCAGAACGACCAGAGCTAGATGTCAATATTTTGAGCAGGCACTAATGGCAAACATTTACACACGCACTACAAATTTATTAGAAGAGCTTACCTGAACCATCAAGTTTTTGCGACCTTTGCAGAAGCGTTCTAACATGCGCAAGAAGAGATGAGTTGACTCCACCAAGTCTTTGAGGTAAGAGTGAGGCTGCCTGGTTTCGTCAAATTTCCTCAGCAACGTCAGGAAAATCTCCCTGTATTCCATCAGGTAGAATATGTTGCCTAGAAGGTGACAATAAATAGATGACACAAACGTTCTCATATTTCAGATAAAGTGGAACAAGAACCTAAATTGACTATTATGAGTATAGTATATTTCACATTTTAAAAACAACATTAAGACTCTATCTGAACTAGAGCTTCCCAGCATCTTACTTTTAATTACGTTACAACTCTGACGGATGCTTTCGTCCTGTGAACGGTCCATCTCATTCACAGTGAGCAGAAGCTCTTGATATGCCTTTAGAGCCAAGTGCATCCTAGAGAAAAACAAGTGCCATCAGCCTGAGGCAAATTTATCGACTTGACATTTTTCTTAAAACCTGCTTCTGAATGATCTTCTTACCTTCGGGACCAGGACGTTGCCTCTTTGCGGTCAGTAAGCATCATCTCGTAGTAGTTGGTGATGTTGCGCTCAATGAAATGAAAAGCACGGATGGACATGGTCTCAGAAACTAAGTCAGCACGGAAACCGTTGCCACGGTTGAAGGCCATGAAAAAGCTGAGCGCCCAGAGGTAATAGCTTTCATCATGTTCCTGAGTATGCTCTCGAATCAGACTTTCCTGTAGACGACACAACGACATTGTAAAAAAAAAAAAAAAAAAAAAAAAAAAAGCAGATACAATATCAGAGACAGATTTAGAAATAGATCTATCCAAGACTTGCAGGCAAACATGTATACAGTTAAAATCATGTGAGAACTCCAACAAGGCTTTTGTGTGCGAGTAGCATGTTATTGCTGTGTGCCATTTGCTACAAAAAGTATTTACTATACAATAAGTAATCCACGTTACAGTGACTTACCTTGACCAGGTACATGAGATGATTGTAGCAGTTCTCCAAGAAGTCCAAACAAAACTCTCGCAGGAAGAGTCGCACATTTAAGGCTGAACGGCGTTTGTCCTTACATTCCTTGGCCTGTCGGTTCCTCTTGGGAACACGTCTCACTGTTTTGCCTGTGTCATGAGTGTAATTTTTGAACTACAAAAAAAAACGTGACACTTGCATTAAAAATTTTTTTTTTTTAAGGTCATATGATCAGATCAAGTTAGATCAAGTTCATATTACAGATGACTGGAGTTGCACTACTTACATTATGAAGATTTCTGTGATAGATCACATCTTTGTCTCCGATTGACTTGAGACCTTGGACTACATACGACCCTCCGAAGCGAGAGTGCCTGAAAGAAAAACATCAACTGTGAAACAGAATAGAATATACACATATATTTTTTTCTGTCTACTGGTATTTGTCACACTCATGTACTTCTAACAAGTTTTATAATGACTGAGGAGTATTTCACCTGCCTTTCTGTAAAAGAAGGATTACAAACATAAGATTTCTGTAACTAACATGGAAGAGTTCTATATCAAAAAAAGAGTGCAAGTAAATGCAGCGGATTACTCATGTTACTGATCTAAGGTGTCATTTGGGTTTGAGTGCTGTAAGAGCTTCCCTTCCCACTGACTGATTGGGTCATGTAGGCATACCTCTTATCCCTGGTTTGCAGTATAATTGAGCATTTAAAGCGGTGGTGAACAACAATCTTTTACATCCACTGTGCCATCTTGTAACCTTGACACTGGAGAACATCAGCTTGTATAGTCACCTGGTTCCTCTTTGTAATGTGCGAGAACGTTTCGCTGCCTGCTCCCTCTGCCTCAGTGCCTCCAGCTCCTGAGAGTCTCTCTGCTTCTCCTCTGCTGAACGAGCCTGACCAGCGCTCACCAAAGCCTCTGGCGTCTGTAGGGAAAAGAAGAAGAGGTCAAACACAGAAAACAGCTGACAATCTCAGTGTGTGCCTCTGATACATTATTCAGTCTAACCTGATCTCTGAACATGAGGGAGATAATTTCCAACACGTGCATACTCCACTGCTGCTCACTCTGGGCCGACGCCAGGAACTTGACCAGGTCATCAAAACCGCTCATGTGAATGGCCCACAGCAGCCTGTCATGGATGCTGGCATCATCATCCACTTTCTACAGAAAGAGGGAGAGACAGAGATTGGAATAACATCTATCTCAGATGAAAGATAAATGAAAGGGCTTGTCTTTCTGACAATACATTTTACATTGGCATTCATGTCAAAGTCAGACCTTCTCTTCACAGGGGTCTGCAGGTACATGAAGTACATTCCTGACCAGCAGCAGGATCCTCTCTATTAGCAGGTTATCTTCCTCCTGTCTCTGCTCCCAGTCCTGAAAGAGATGAAGGCAAGTGGGTAGAGATAGGTAGGAACAGAAACCATTTTACTGATATCATCTAACAAACAGGTAAGGATGGAGGCAAAGATGTTTATCAGTAAAACACTCACCAGTTGCAGAAGGTTATACAATGTCTCACTTAAAATGCCAAACACACTTTCGCTGGCAAATGCCTAGAAATAAAAAGACACACAGATAAATAATCATTTCATTTCAAAACATTTTCATGCTAAAAACAATCCAACTCCACAATGTTCACTGTACCAACATTATCATACATTAAAACATGTAAAATGAATTGTGGTTTTACAATTAAAGGAGACAATACCTCTTTATAGGCTTGTAAATGAGATGTCACTTGCAAAAAGTGATGTCTAAACACTGGGTCATCAGGGACCTTACCAAAGCAGAGCATGGCAGGCTGGGTGAGATTGACCATGAGCCTGAGAAAAAGCAGATATCAGCGTCATACGAGCAACATTTTTGTCATTTACCAACTTGTACAGCTTCATAACAAAAATGAAAAAGAAAAATGGCAAATTTCTATGTAAATCTAATGACAACATATATACTAAAACAATATTTTGTGCCAGTGTAACAATAATTTATCGCAAAACTAGCATTGGTGTATCAATAATGCAGCCAATACGACTGTATTATGAGGGTTTTTACCTGATGCAGGCATCAAATAAGCCTTTATCTTGTCCATGTTGAATGATAATAGGTAGAAGGTCATTCTGTACAATCTGGCCTGCACCCAGCTGCTGACGGACATCACGGGTGTCATCTTCATGGCGTAAATACCTGATCAAGTCTTTCACACTCTCTGCAATGTAGAGACAGGACACAGTTAAAAGATACAAATGCATAAATAAACAACATAAATAACTTATTCATTATATCTAAACATTTTTACCACTTCAAAAACACTCACCCAAACAGTCTATTTCCTTGTGATAGGTGTCTCCCTCCAGATAGCCAAGAGCACTGCAAGTTGCGAGAAGTTCACAATTCATCCTGAGTAAGTCCATTCACGATCAGCCAGCATGAAGGCTAATCTGCCACACACTAGGATATAAAAAGAGGGAAATGGTAAGAACGACACACACAAATTTATGGCACTACATTACTTCTCAGACAAAGATGAGCTAACTATTCCATGAACGTCAAGAGAGCATCACAAAAAAACTGTCTGCACTACAAACTTCAGTTTTCTGTGTGTTGTTCAAGGAGAATCTAATTAATAATTTCTAAGGAGGAGGAGTGAATGTACATGGTCAACAAGACATGTAAGTAAGCAGTTAAAGCATCTTACCCTGGCGCGTCATTTACTGACACCTAGTAGAGGCAATCTCAAACTTTTCCTTATGTATCCTCAGTTCTGTTCAGCTTAGGTTTGTTGACTCTGTTAAGTTTGAGTATTTTAAATGAGTTTGGTGTATAGTTGTCTACAGCTTACCTACATTTGTTTAGACATTTAACTGTTAAGTGACGTCCCAGTGGTGGAAAATAACTAAGTACATTTCCTCAACTACTGTGCATTTTTTAGGTAAATGCACTTTACCTCAGTATTCCAATTTTCTAAGTTTATACTTCTATTACACCACATTTCATAGGCAAACATTACTCCTTTTACTCCTCTAGTTAGTTTGCAGATTCAGATTAATAATACTAAGTATAATTAATGAGTAATGATGTATGATATATTATCATAGGACTGTACTGACTCCAGCGGGATATAAAGTAGTTAAAATTAGCTTCTCTTTAGCCAGCTACAACGCCAGAGGTGTACACATAACTGCATCAATAATAATAGTCCAATAATATAAGATACGATGTTTATGTTATATCAGTTTATGTTAGCAATAGCTCCGCTCGCTAATGTTATGTAGCCATTAGTTAACGTTAGCTTCTGTTTCCAGCAGCCTGACAGCGCTGTGACTTCTGCCTTGGTTTAGAGAAATAAAAACAACACATAGTAGGTTACCAGACAGTTTAAATGTTGTTATTCTACAGGTGCCGTGTTCAGCAGGCGGTCGTGTACAGCGTTTGGTCCTTTCTCATCAGTACAACGATAGTTTTGGACAAGTCTCGCGCCAATACAGCGGACGTAGAATGTCGTCACGTCCCCTCGTTTCAACCCTCAGTTTTGCATTTCAGGCAACACCTTGACGGGCGGTGTATCGACAGAAGAAACTTTTTCGATGACATGAGTGTGTTAGGTTTAGATGAACAGGGTTGAGATTGGGACCGAGGCCATGTTTGACGACTGGGTGTACCAGGGTTCAGCGAAGTCAGTGGAATTTACCTGCAGTTTGAGCTAAGGTGTCGCCTGAGAGGTTTCACTCTGGGCAACAGAAAGAGGTATTAGGAAGAAAAAAGTCCTACTACTGTAATTGTTCAGTGTAGTTTGTTTGGACTGTCTCTATTTCCTAATCTTGATATTTTGATTGTGCGACACTTTACGTTTTTCTAATTCGATTTATGGGGAGGGGGGCGTGAATCAACAATCAATTTTTAATCCAGGTAGAGCGTCTGCCTCTGGTGATGCCACCTTAAGCAGAAGTCATTCCCCTGATAAGCAACAGGTGGTGCATGAGCGTGGAAAAGAGAGAGCTGCTGAAGGTGAAGAACTTTTGGGCAGTGCGTTGAACAACCAGGTTTTAAGAAATCAGGCAGGCCTTGGGTGAAAGATAAGAGAAGTAAGGTCATGTTTAAAGTTTTTGGACCATAAACACCACTTTACAGCTGTCTAACTTTAAAACAGCTTTATGAATGAACCATCGCGAAATTGTATGTGACTGACAATTCATGCTTTAAATACATGATTAGAAATAATTCTAAGAAATAGTATGTGCACAAGCCTGTGCAGGGGGAACACACCCAGTGTCTGAAGTAATTTGGCACTACAATCTCCTCACAAGCACAGGGTGTTCTCTTGGACAAAAGTGCAGGTTATGTTGACATTGGCTTGTATGAAAACCACTGGAAAAAGTAGCTCACTATTGAAGACAACAGCAATTGTTGTCAATTCAGAAGTAGTCAGGTGGACAGACAAAACAACACAGATTAGCTCCAATTGACTTTATTTGCACTTACATATTCATTCTTCAGTCGTGCCGGATACACACAGCATTGCGAAGCACATTCAGCACAAGCCTTTTCAGTTGGTAACTGTCATATTTTCACTGTCAGCATTTCCTGTGTGTTACATGTTTGTTAATGATCCATGTCTTAGGTGACTTGGTCGTTTGCACAATAAGAGGATAGCAAAGCTTCTAAAACAAATGCAAACATGTTAATGTATTCTCAGTCTGTCTTTTAAGGTGTGTTGACCAAAGGGCAGTGTCTGCAAGTTTGTTAGTAAGTCATATCTACGACACAAACTTCTAAAATCCTGCATTTAAACTAGCTATTTAAGCCTGTAGTTTAATACTCTGCTACAAATGTGTGGTCGTCTAAGGATTCCACGGGATTGCACTGTAAATCAAGGCCTCAGGTGGTACGTTAATAAAGTGGTTTTGCCTGGCCCTACAGATGACACGTGTTAAGCAAAAGTTGGGTGGCTTGAATAGCACCAAAGTGACACTGTCTAAAGGGCTTCATTCATCATTGCACCAATACTGAGAGACTCTTTGCTAGACAGATAAACACATAACTAATGGGAATGAGGGCTATATAGATAAGTTTTCTTTTTTTTTTTCTTTTTTTTTAGTTTTTTTCTCTCTTTTGTCATGTTTTTTTTTTTCTACCATGGCACTGGCCTTTACATTTTCTAATCACTTTTCCTTTACTCGTCCTTGTCGTCCTTGTCGGTTCTATCAGTGCGGCTTGAATCTCTCTCCGTCTCCCTCCTGGATTCCTTCACCACCTGATGGAACAGAAACAGTCAGATAAGCTCATATTCATTTTCATATCTGTAAGTAACTTTAGCTCTTATGTTCCTTACAATTTCCATAATGCAAATAATATCAAACTAGTTATTTTTGCATTATGTCTTGTCATTTTTGTATAAATCATTGTACCTCTCCATCTCTAGTCTCAACTGTCTTTATCACCACAGTCCTCTTGCTCACGCTGTCTTGAGTGTGTTCAAAGTCTATGAAAAGTCAGATTAAGGATTTTTACATTCAGATACAGTTTTTAAGATTCACTCCAAAAGTTGAGTCATCACTTATCAATCACATCAACAGTTGTTAGTGGACATTGATTTAACATGTAATTGAAAAGCAAAATGGAGCTCATCATTATCTTATATTTGATCTAAAAAAAAAAAATAGCTTACCTCGCTCTCCAAGGTGATTGCTCATGCCGATATTTAAGATGGGAACAGTAATCCTAAACAGGAATATGAAATGTTGGTGTTATTTACAACCTGTTATGAAAAAGGATACTCACATTTACATCTACGAGCAATTTAGTCTCCAATCCACCTGTCATGCATGTTTTGTTTTTAATTTGACACAAAACTGGGTCATCTAGAGGAACCTAACTTGAACTCCACACAGAGAAGGCTGATGAATGAACTGTATTTTATCACATCTTGTATGATTTAAATGAAAAGGGGGAAATCTAACTTGATAATTCAAAATTTCTAGGAAAAACCTGGACCTGAGACACACAATGTTCTGCCTCACCTGCTCTCCTCGCCCTCCAGCAGTTTACGGTAAGTGGCAATCTCAATGTCCAGAGCCATTTTAACATTGAGGAGGTCCTGGTACTCCCGAAGGTGGCGAGCCATCTCGTCCTTCAGATGGCGGATCTCGTCCTCCAGTCTGCCCACATTGTCCTGGTAGTTTCCAATCTCATTGCCAAACTGGTCCTCCATTTCACGCATCTGCCTCAGCAGAGCTTCATTCTGAAAGCCACAATAGCACATACAGCACAGTAACAAATGTGAAATAGTTTTCTCAGAGGGAATACTGCATAATAGATGAATATAGAAAAATGACAGGTGGTACTTGGCCTCACCGTATTCTTCATTGCATCAACTTCACAGTTGAGAGACTGAATCTGCCTCCTGGACTCATTGGCCTCCTGCTTGGCCTGCCTCAGAGCATCAGTGTTGCGCTTTGCAGACTCAGTCAAATCGGCAAACTGTAGGAACAAAAGATGAAGCCAACAAGAATGAATATGTGTTTGTGTGTTCCAGTCTGAATACATCTCTGTTTGTCTCTCTGCCTACCTTGGACTTGTACCAGTCCTCAGATTCCTGCATGTTCTTTAAGGCGATGTTCTCATATTGAGCCCTGATGTCCCTCAGGGCACCAGTTAAATCGGGTCTTGCGCTGCTGTCCACCTCCATCTTCAGCTGCTGGGTCTGGACACTCACTTGTACATCCTGGATTTCCTGATAATAAAGAAATGGATGCAAATGGACAAAAAGCATAAGAGAAACTGGCAGAAAATCAAAATGCTCAAAGCAAAAACTTGGCAAAACTGTGCTTAAACAGAAACATTTATTTAGGTGTAATGATGCAACTCAGCCCTCTGCATTTCACCACCAATCCTGATCTCCTACAGGGTTCAGTTAGTTTACAACACAACAAAGTGTGCAAAACATGGAGGGGTCTGATTACTTCCTGAAGCCACTGTATATGCTGATGGCACTCACACAATCTTCTCCACCATCTCAAACTACTGCTTGCCTTGCAGATATTACTTCCTGCTTTCGCAGACAAGCTCCTGGTACAGAAAATCACACATTTTAAAAGTGTATCTGAACTGACATGCCTTTAGTGTTTAAAAAGAGTGTGTTCTCCATAGCATATTGTGATAGGTGACTCCTGAAAGAAATGACTTTTGCATTTACACAATAAAAGTGAAGTGCACAGGAGGTAGCATCACTTACTTCATCATGGAGCTTCTTAAGGAATTCAATCTCATCCATCAGAGACTCAATCTTCCTTTCCAGCTCCAGACGGGACAATGTGGCATCATCCACATCCTAGTTGTTTATATGAGACAAACATAAATTACTGTGTGTCACAAATATTGCAGTATGTCATCCATTTCTAAAACACCTCATCAATGGGTTTGTTTTCTTTTATACTTTGATAACTGAGACTACATTTCATTATGCTGAAATGATTATGAGAGTGTGTTATATAAGAACCAATTTACACATTATTGTGAGTTCCATCTATTTTAAGGCAAGAGAAATGTCATAAGTTGCCAAAATCAGCAACAACAACTAGGATACATCTGGTTTATAATTGTATAAACCATTTTTTAGAAATCTGCTCTGTCATATTACATTGTTAAAGATGTTGAAGATAGAACAAAGCTGTTGCTTTTGAGCTGTTACATGTGCCCGAGGACACTGTAATCAATATGATAATCATGGTCCAGTGGGTGTTTACCTTGCGGAAGGCAACCAGGTTATTCTCAGCATCTGCCCTCTTTTGGGTTTCTTCATCCAACCTTGAGGACAAAGAGTGAGACAAAATATTTCAATTAACAGATTTTCTTCAGCACCCAGAATCTCCTTTTATCCAAATGGAAAGAGAGAACAACATATTGAAATTTTACCAAGAACACCCTTTCTGTCTAAGGTTGCGCCAGGGCATCAGCTGGCAAAAAGCTTTCTGGATCAATTTGTTAATTCACTCTCCTGTAAAAAGGGTTTTGGGAGTGCGCCCAGTGGGATCAGCAGCTGATCCTTTCAACTAATGTGGTTCCCCCCACAGGTCAATAAGGTCATCTACACACACTCAATAAGGTTATGTACACACACTTCCCCTCTTTAAAGATTTTAAATAGTCGTTATGATAGTGGTCTGTAAAAGAAATTAAAATTAAAAAATTATATTTGGCAAATTCAGTTACAATTCATGAGTCACCCGGATGACTCATCGCAAATTATATCACAATGTACGATACATGACTTTGCTCATTCTCACTATTATTCTGCTAACTTTATTCTGACTGATTGGCTGTCTGTGTGGTCAGAGTCCGGATGTGCAGCTTGAATCCAGCTCCATTTGTCCTGTGAGGCAGAAGTCATGCCCAGACTGGACATAAAGTAGATTAGTGGGGAAAAGCATCACATATAGTGGGGCCTGCTGCCTCATTTTTAATTCATGTTGTGTTACACGGGGAACCTTTTGTTCTAATGGGGTCTCTGGCACCATCCCATCAGCACAGAAGCACATTCAAAAACACACCTAATGGAGTCATCGAATCGCATTGATTTTTCCTGACGCTGTTCTCACCACGCCTGATATCCAACCTCTCTTCCTCTGGTCCCATTTCCTCTCTCACTCCCCACCCCACTCCTCAGCTGGCCCCACCCTGTGTCTGGTCTGTCCATCCTCCTCCTCTCCCATCTCATCTCCCTTTGCACATACATAATAGTGCATGTTTCTAAATCTATACATTAATGTTATTTAAGGAAATCATTCATCACCTTCCTTATCTAATTTGGTTGCAAGTAGTAGTGTTATGTTTTTCTATTTCTATCACTTTCCTGTCATGGTCAACACCTTGTTTTATGTTGAATATGGCTCACAAAAAACATTCAATAAACATGTACACTCATGCATGGAAGCAGTCTGTTACACCGGATGCAGTGCGGTGTCCTGTATCGTGCCGCCGCTCTCTGGTGTCCAGTCTGCTGATGTGCCACACCCTATACCACCATCTTTAGTTGATTATGTGGGAGACCCCTCGGGACTCTTTACCTGCGCTGTGCTTAAAGTGCACTGTGTACAGTATATCACAACCACGTCAATGAAGGATGTGGTGGTGGCGTTGGTGGTAAGTGCAGTAAGCCCACGCCTTTGTATTGACTGACAAACCCACAACAGGGCGATATGGAATCAACAGGCGAATAATGAGAACAATCAAGATGGTTTGGTGTTGGAAAGGTTGCTGGTCGTATTGTAATGATTCTCTGATCTTATCGAGACAAGGGCAAAGAATTCCTCACACTATTCTTTACCCTATCCTTCAGCCAAAATATCTTACGTTACCACCCATACACAAACAGTCTCTTTATCTATTTGTGTTTATCTGTCCATCCCAATCCATATTCCAGTCAAAGTCATATCATGGATGTATCTATCTCAGACCGAAGCTTCAATCATGTAACTAATCTTAATGTCTTCATGGTACACTTTTGTTTTTTATCTCATCATGCCGTTACCAACCTCTGCTTGATCAGGGACAGGTCCTCAGCCAAGTTGTCCCTCTCCAGCTGGTACTGGTCTCTCTCCTTGCCGATGGCGTCCATCTGGCGCCTCATCTCCCTCAGCTCCTCCTGGAAGATCTCAGTGGCGCGGTTGGGCTGGCCGTGCTGCTGCTGACCCTTGAACTGGTTGAGCTCCTGCTGCAGTGCACCATTCTGCTGCTCCAGGTAGCGCACCTTCTCGATGAAGCTGGCAAAGCGGTCGTTGAGCTCCTGCAGCTCGGCCTTCTCGTTGCTGCGGGTGGTCAGGAACTCCTGGTTGATGGCTTCAGCCAGGGTGAAGTCCACCTTGTCATAGGAGAGGCGAGGTGGCTGAGCGCTGGGGCGGGAACGCTGTTGGTGGTAGGTGGTGGCCCGGGATGTCACAGCAGGTGACACTGAGCGCATATAGCGTCCCCCAGAAACGGGCATACGGGAGGACACAGAGGCGTAGGAGGACATGGAGATGGGGTGTGGGCTTCCAAAAGTGCGCCTGTAAGACGTGGAGGAATGCATGGAAGAGTGGCTCATGGTCGGTCTTATTCTGTTCTCTGTCGCTGTGGAAAGATGGAGAGCTAGAGAGCTTGGTGATGCTCGTGAAGCAACAGGACATCCGACTGAAGACTGCTGGGGGTTTTTATGCACTCAATCTGGCTATCCCATCATCCTCGCGCCTCCCCCCTCCCTCTTTTCTCCTCACCCCACCCACATGAACCCTTCCTTTCTCAATCACTCATCAGCATACAAGCCACTCCCTACCCTTCAGAGACACACTCTGCCCCTCTGTGTGCTTTCACCAGCGCTCTGTCTTACTCTCTGTCTCGACAGTTCCACCCTTTTAACCAGAGCACTTGGCAGGAGGCCAGACTGTCTTCCACATTGCTGCTTTGATAACTAAAGATGTCTCCTCACGCCCACCCCTCCTCGTCGCTCTGATTCATGCCTTCATTGACACTTTGCACTGGTGCTTGCTCAGTCAGTCAGTCAGTCAGTCAGTCAGTCAGTTTTGATTGTTGTTTCTCCAATAAGATTCCTGTATATGATTTTAATCTTGCTTGCACTTTTAATGTTCTTAACTTCACGATCAAATATGTGTGTCAAGCATTCTGTTACCTGGTTTCCAATAAGAAAATGTGAAATTGTAGCCTAAATTGAATCACATGGATCCATTGATTTGATTCTTTTTTCCCCTGTCCATTTGTCTCCCTCCCTTTATCCTATCTGTCTCTCTCTCCTTTTACTGTAATGGAATACTTTATTGATATTCTGGCCGTCTGGGGCAGAGCTATGACTCTGCAGTTATTCTATCCTTTTCGAATGCACGAGATCCAGTAATTTCTGTTAGAATACAAGTTGTCAAATTACTCTGGATATTTTCCATGAATACCGTGAATTCGTGCAGGTAATTTACCGGCAAAGTCGTGTAGACTCCGAATCAGAACTTAAAGATGGGAGAGGTCACAGAATAGTGGCTGTTACTATAGCAGGTCCATGAACTCAGTGACTTATCCATTGCCAGTCATTAAGGAAGCCATTATCAACATTTGTTTCATTGTTCTGAGTTTGATGTGACCCTGAAAGCAATCATGTAATTTAGCTGTTGCAGCATGTAACCAACCTCTTAGCACAGTTCATACTCGATGTCGATGCTCTTCAACATTCACAGTACCAAACTTTATAGGATCATGCCTCAAAAAAGTAGTGCCATAATTTCTCTCCCATTTGTTTTCAGACATTGCTCCAGCCAGGGACAAACAAGACACTGCTTTAAAGCTGTCAACAGTGAATTACTGAATGTCTCTTTAGAGGGAAGGCGTGCTTATGTCTTCTGTACCTTTTAACAACACAATTCAAAGAGCTTTGCATAAGACATAAAAATGCATCAATGCTACATATATTTAAAAATAGTCACAATAGAAGAAAGAAATGAGCTGAAATTGAATAAAAAGATGTGACATGAATGAAGTGCAGTTGCAAGGCTGAAAAACAAAGAAGCACAAGGACTAGCAACTTCGAGATGAGACTTGGTTTTAAGGTTCAGGTAAAAATTTAGTTTAGGTCAGGGCTTGGGTTGGGTTGGGATTCAGCATTTAATTGTGATTTTAAGGTTAGGGTTAGGAGCTGGGAAATGCATTATGTCATTGAAGATCCTCACAAGTAAGACTATACTGTGTACGTGTGTGTGTGTGTGTGTGTGTGCATGTGTGCACATGTGTGTAAGGTCTATAGACATTTTATGTGGGGCCTGGAGACAGGCTACCAATCCACTATAAGTTGACGTAATTCTGAGCATGCTCCGTGTTGACTAGGTGTGGCACTGTCTTCCTTTTGTGTCCCCAGTGATGCTGGGTACCATTAACCCTGTACATGTATGCTCTCTATATCTAATGCAACACACCATCTAACATATTGTGTCTTTTTTTTCTCTGTTACACACATGCATACTGTTATATATCAGCTAACAGCTTCTATTCTAACTTGTACTCAGCGCTTTTTCTAATGAAATATAATTTTGGATTTCCTGTTTTCAATGGAGCATCTGTTAAACACTGTAGTAAAAATAAAGTAATCTCTTTTCCAGTCTGCCAGTCATAAACACTCACTTACACTCTTGGTTTTCCTTCTTCTAGGTCTGCAAGGCTGCTACTGCTGAGGGTCTGGCTCTCTGTGTAATAAAAGGATCATGTTAGTATTTGCTCTGTAATCTAATCAACCTGCTTTATGGTCAGTAACTCTCCTCTCCTTCCCTCCCCCTCTGTCTTTTGTCCTGTCTCACTCTCTCTGCTCAGAGCACGTTTCACTTTTCATTATTTTTCCAGATCCTGCTCCAACCTGCTCATATGGCCTCTGTCACGTTTTCATGTCAGGGTTTGGACAATATCTGCACTCTTATTAGCAGCATTTATGGCAGGCACACAGGCATATGCAAAAAACATACAAGTCAATGATTTCTGATTGGACTGTATCAGTAATACTAACCCTCAGACAGATGTTACCATTAGCAATTGATCCTTCTGGTTCTCTGAGAATTCCCACAGGGGCCATAAATTCAATCCTGCTTCTTCCACTGTGTCAGGCTAGAGTATCTGTTACCATTTCCACACATTGAACTCATAGTATGTGTGTCACGTTTCAGACCTAAACATACATTTCGATATATAGCTATATTTAGCTATATGGGAAAATAGGGTATAAACATGCCGGGTTAGAATTTCATTTGTATAGGAAATGAAGTTCAACAAATTCTATGTTCAAGTTCAAGAGAGTTGTGTGGTCTCTGGAAGTAGGATGTCAAACACTATTGTTACAAAAGAGTATAAATGTAAAGATGTAAAGGGTGCATTTATAAAGAATTTCCATCAAAGTCATGTAATTCATTCAGTACAGCAGTGTATCGCTGCCCGCTGACAAAAAAATCAGTTGCATTTCTGAGAACAGTTTCTCATTTTTAGAAGATGCTTGTCACGTTATAACAAGATATTTTCATGTTATTATAATATCAGAAAACGTTCACTTTCATTATTTCACAAAACCAGTGCATCTTTTAGAAAACACACTTTTCTTTGTATAACACATGAAGGCAAACACATGAAGGTGTTTTCAGTGTTTATATCTACTCCGAGTTGCCGCAATCGAAGGCAGTGTGAAAAAGCTGCCATGGCAGACATCGGCGCACACGTAGGCGTAGTAGTTGTTCGATTGTGGATAACAATGCTTATTTTCAGACAGTCTCTCCTGACAGGCATTCGTGGTATTGTGCTCGGTTGTAAACAAAAGTTTTCGAGAAAAGTTTTGAGATATGTTTTACTTTCTCACCTCCACAGAGCTGGCAAATCAGGGCGTGAATGTTGGATTGTCAGTTTTGGAAAGTTACAAAAATTATTGGGCAAAACTACATCCTCGGGCAGACGTTCGAGACTTTGGATGCTGTTTGGTGACCACACCAAAAAGCATACTGACACCTTTAGTGGTGCTCATAGCTGTCTGCCACAATGTCTTTTCTGATACAACCACAGAGAGGCACTAAAGTTGGAATTGTTCAAATTTTCTACTTTAAGGTACAATACAATGCGGCATGTGAAAAGAGTTATTACCAGGGCAAAAAGAAAAAAATTGGAAATGGTGTTGTGCACAAGAGATGAAAACATACTCTGTATGCCGATTGTGGGCTGCAGTGAGACTTATCACTGCAGTAGGTTTCTGCAGTGTAGAGGACAGATGAAGGAAACAGCATCACTTTTAGATCTGTTGCTAGGGAGTGGTGAGCAATAAAGTGTCGTTCAGATTAATCAGAGCTGCATAGCTGCTCGGGTGATGTCACCTCACTGACTCATCTCTAGTTTCACCACCCAGTGTGGAGTCAAAAATGTGAAAAAGAAGATTTTGAGATAAAAAAAAACAACCCCAAACCTCTCCAACCTTTAGCTGGATTTAGGTGATGATAATGCTGGTGTGCTTTTCCGGGGACAAATGGTGAGGATGCAGTGACCTATAAAAAGCTCCAGGGCTGGTAAGATGGCAAGATCCGGCAGGGCTGTCAGGGCCAAGATGGAGATCATCTGTGAAAAATGATGGCCTCCCAGCAGAGCTGCTGGGTTGTGTCTTGGCTGCAGATCACGTCCGGAGCAAACGGAGATGGCAGAGAGGCACTTGGTGCATGTTGCCAAGAGACATGTTAACAGTCGAGGATGATTAACTGCTGTGTTTGGTAATTACTGTAATGACACACAGCAGTGTAGAAGGGTATTCATTTGGAATATTTATGTGTGTATGTACGGAGAGTGAGAGACAGAGAAAGGACATTGTGGAGTGATGTTTGCATAAATAAAACCACACCAATACAAATTGCCTTCTGAAGTCCCTCAGTTTTGTTGAGAAAGGTGTGCAGTATGTACCATACTCATGTTTTGCTGCACAGAACACTAGATCACTCTTTTTCCACATTAGTGCAAAAATACATTCAACCAAGTTTTAAAATCAGTAAAAACAGATATCACTGCAACACCATTTGCTAAAAACAGTGTTTACTTTGGACTTTGGTTCCTGCATGCTGACCAAGAGACGGTTTTCCTTTAGGTCTCCATCAATCCACGTCTTTGTTCCTGCTGTGTAGACCAGGCCATAGCTTCACCCACAAACGATTCAGCTGCAATGACGTCAGCCTAATTTTCTGCACTGCAGTGTGTCATATAACATGCATGTAACTACCAGCCGCTCTGTGTCGGCTCACTGCATGAAACATCATAGTAAATCATTTTAACTGAGCAGAGAGTGGGGCATGATGGTAATATTTTTTAGCACACTCAGCTGCCGTGCTCCTACCACACCACTCTCTGACCACATCACTGCTGCTGCTAAATGTCTGCTGAGGCCGTGTCGATCCAATTGTTCGTGATATGGTTGCACATATTTTTCATAGAGTTGTAGTTTACTGAATAGGCATCTTTTTCTGTTTTATTGCACTTTACATTATGTATTGGATAGCATTTCAAGTGTTGCATGTTTTTCTATATTCACTATACGTCATGAACTGGTTTAGTTATACGAAACAAAAAGGATATTAATTGAAATAATAATCAAATATTGTATGTTAGGGATCCATTACTGTGGACTGTACAACATGGAGGGTATTATCACATGTATACCATGCCCACTTGCTGGCAAAATATGTATGCCATATGTAATCACATTCCCGTCCAGATTCACGCAAGTATCAGTGTATCAGTATCAGTGTTTTCACAGGTTACACAAATAGCCTCCGCTCCAGTTCTTTAGCTAAGCGTCACTGTTTCTGTCTTTACCTAAGATTTAATCCTGGCACATTGAATAAGAACCGCAAACACCTGCATCATGCGTGTCCAATATACTGTCCGGTTACTAGACATTAATGCACACTATACAGTAGACAGGAAACACATGATGGTGATAAAGATCCATTTTATTCATTTCAGGGTATCAAACATGTTAATGTTGTGTGGTGTATGTGATTTAAATTACATTATAAAGAAAATTAACTTAATTGTGTTAACATTGATTTTCAAATTGGTTCAGTATAAGTAAGCCACAAATAAGACAATAATTTCTATAAGCTATCAGTGCCAATTAATAAAACGTATAATATAAAATAAATATCACTTTCCTCTAAACACGTTTCAACATTTTTTTTATTACACTTTTTATTACACGTTTGACTCCTTTCTGTTCTTACTGTTCTGTTGCTGTGCACAGGGCTGGTTCACTTCACTTGGTTCACTTAACTTATTCTGGTTTAATACATTGACTGGGACAATATCACTACAAGTAGAGTATTAGGCGTATAAAGCCAATATGTTAGAAGGAGTTGTAGATGTTGAGTGCACCAGCTGATAATGATATTCACACAATCCTCCCCTGAAGCAGTGGACGACTTTCTCCTGGTGACTGTCGGCTCAGCAAGTTCCACAACAACAAAGGAACTGATGTTACGGCCGAGCTGCCTCCATTACTGTCACCGTGGTCTTCTCTTAGCGGCTGGTACTGCTTGAACCGTCTGTATAGATACATGGGACAGGTGAGGAAATTTCACACAAAAGTTTAAGCAAATATGCAAATGTCTGTCAACAAGGAGCAAAATCAGAAAAAAAAAAGTAAACGAGACTCTAGACAAGGAGAAGGAAGATAGTTGCTTCTTGTAATTGAATCAGTGCTGCTGCACGTTCTTTAATTGTCTTTACATGATTCTTGCATAATCACTCTCAGTTACACTATGTCTTCTCTAAGGTCTTATTAGGATGAGTTAGTATTGTCTGGATTAAGAGGAAGGTAAAATCAGTTTTGTCTGAACCATGGTTTGCAATAAATGTATTAGTTTTCAGCCACAGCGGCAGCATTATAAGGATGACAGTGTCAGTCCACTTCAAATTTAATTCTTTGTGAAACATTGCGTAATTATTCTAGCAATATGCCAAGGTGCAAGCTTAGGCTGGCTTTTAAAGGGAATGGGAGATGGTACCCTAATTGGTTTATTGCATGTTGTGCCATAAACACTCCCATGATTAAGAGACTAAGTGCAACCTATTTGAACCATGCGCCGCTTTTTTCCTCCATTAAAATAGCAAAAGTGGATATGGACACGCCTCAAATGCACTTGCGCCATTTCTGTATTGTTGCTAATCAGTTAGCTATCAGTTTGGGTGTTCCACAGGGATAAGGGTTTATAAGCTAGGTACTCACCTGTACATCAAACCAATACAACAGATGATGCAGGCAAGTGCCATAACACCCAGGACTGTAGCAGCAGTTCCAGCTGGGGAACCACCAGAGCCTGCAATCAAAGCACATTTTATGAATGAGATAGAATGACCTATTGATTAAGTGATTTAAGCTGCTATTAATTAATTTTTCTTTTACTCACCTACTGTTACACTGACTCTAGCACTCGCCACAGCAAGACTGACATCATTGGTCAAAGAGACATTGATGCAAAATACTCCGGAGTCATTGAAGAACTGACGAAGGATCAGCTGACAGTCTGGAGAGGGTGAGGCTGCATTACAGACGGTTTCTACTGGTGTGATACAGTCAGCATCCGAAATGACTGTGCAGACCTCACTTGGAAGACTGAAGGAAGGATAGTTGGGAATGAGAGATGTGGTGGCAGAGAGACCAATAATTAGTGCATATATTAAACTTGAGTGCGTATAACTACACAATAAAAAAAATTACATAGTTTCCATGTAGGCAAGCTGGGAGATAAGTGGTGCATTAGTTACAAAGAATATCAAGATAAGACCAAATCAATACACCTCTAATGGTAAGCTGAACAGTAAGTGAACCTCTTGACCCTCTCTGCATGCTCTATTTATTGAGTTGGAGCCACTTTATTTCCATTTCCAGGCCAGTAGTTTTGACCTTTACAGATTCATACATTTGATGGCTACAGTGCAACATTTTGGAAGTTTTGTATCAGTGTCATCTGTTGTTTGATTTGTAAGTTTGAATGAGAAGGAAATGTTGTGTAATTCCAAATCAAGCTAAATAAACAACCACAACAAGAAGTGCTCTACCTTCCAACTAGCTCATGTAACTACTCAGTGAATGTTATTACTCACCTTCCCTGACAGGTAATGGTGAGGTCCACGGCATTTTGATCCAATTCAGTCGCCAGTGCCACAACATTGGACACCTGTACAATCTCTACACTTTCAATACCCTCTGCAGGTTTGAAAGATGAAGAAAGATTTGGTTAAACTGTGCTGTTTTACGAAGCACAATATTGAATATTTAGTTAAGGTCTAATCTGCCATAATAACAAAAAACCATGTTTACTTACGAACAACATCTAGAGAAGTGGCGATGGAGCCGTAACGGTAGACCATGCAGTCCGCTGTCAACTCTGGCGCTTGTCTTTTAGCCACAACAAGGGCAACTTGTGCTGCATCTGTTTCCACTTCAGCTTGAACTTCACCTTCAGCTGGAGCAGCAGCCTCCTCCTCACCTGCTGGTTGCTCTGGAAAAAAAAACAGAAACTTTATATTAGTATTTTGTCACAAGAGCTGTCTTCTTCTTTTGTGTACACTTATATTGGTTTACCATAAATGCTCACCTGCAGCAGCTGCAGTAGCTGCAACTTCATTCTCAGTTTCCAGTACTTCAGCCTCAGCTGGTGCTGCCTCTTCTACAGCTGTGGTCTCAGTGGCAGCAGGAGTGACAACGTTATCAGCAGTGGCCTCTGTGGCAGCTTGCACAACCTCTGCAACAGCATCAGCAGCAGCATCAGTAGTCACAACATCAGCTTCTTGCTCTACAGCTTCTTCTGCCACAGGAGCGACAGTGACACCGTCAGCGACCTCAACTGCAGCTTCTTCTCCCTCTGCAACAGGAGCAACTGAAGCAGCAGCATCAATCACAGGCACGTTTTCTGCAGCTGCATCTGCCACCACTGCGGTTTCTTCTGCGGCAGCTGTATCTGCAGCAGCTGTTTCTTCAGTTGCAGGTGCAACAGGGGCAGCGGTGGCCACTTCTCCTGCTGCAGCATCTGTTTCCTCTGCAGCAGCATCTACTTCTGCAGCAGGGGCAGCAGTGTTGGCGGGGTCTTGTTCCTCTGGAACAACAGCTGCATCAACTACTGCAGGTGCTACTGAGGCAACCTCTACTACCTCTGCATCTGTATCAACGACTGCTTCTCCATCTTCTGTATTTGCGGCTGTGTCAGCTGGCTGCACAGAAGCAGCAAGTGGAGTGGCGTCAGAAGCGGGAACATCTAGAGCAATTGTATCTCCTCCCTCAGCTGTTGCTGCTGGGACATCTGCAGGGGTGGAGGCCATCACAACGACTGCTGGGGCTACAGAGGCATCGATAGGAATCACTGTAAGAAAAGTGAAAAACAACTGAGCAAAACTTAATTCAGACATCACACAGGACAGCATTTATATAAACGATAAAACAAATGATTTTTATTAAAATCTCACCAGCAGTGGGGTTTCCACAGCCATTAGGGATGCTTGCCATCAGGACCACCTGAGGTTTGAAGGTCCCGAGAGCGAGATATGTGTGTGTGACTGTTTGCTCTCTGGAGATCAGAGTCCCAGTGCTATCACCAAAGTCCCAGCTGAAGCTGATGTCGGCATTGTTGAGATACTGGCTGGGATCGTGGAGTTTGACGCTAAAAGCAATAGCTCGATTCTGGATGAAGTTCTGGTCATCCTGGTTTACATCACTGACTTGGGCAAGTGATATGGTGAAGGGAACCTGGTCTGAAGACAGAACAAAAAATGTAGAGATGTAATGATGGGGGTTGTTAAAGAAATACAAATATTGTAAATAGTTTTCCTCAAGTTGGGTTAGAGATTGTTCGATGGGTTACCTGTGATGATGAAGGTTGAGGAGGCATAGCCGAGAGGGATGAACTTGTCTCTGCCACGGGTGTGATAGATGACAACCTCCATGTTGTAGGAGCCCAGGGGGACATTGTCTGTACCAATGGTCAGGAAGGAGGACGGTCCATCTGCCACCTGCCAGTAACGCCCTTTAATACAGTGACAATGGGATTATTAACAGTAGACTGGTAATCACGACACAGTTCAGTTGATTCACACATGTTGGAGACACTCCAGATGTCACTTTCATCACACGGTACATGAGATGCTTTTGTGATGGTGAACAAAAAAAAAAAAGGCTCCTGTTTAATTTGTTGAGAAGTAACAGCAGAATAGAGTGAGGAACAATTTTAAAGTCTTCATCTGGGAATCTGTTTTAAAATTGTAATAATTTAATGCAGGTGTGCTTCCACTTCGCTGGTTGGGATCTCTGCTATTGTCATAAACCCATATTAACATGGATAATATTCTTGACTTCGTGACTTATTACCCAACACAGGTTAGCATTGTTTGATTAACCCACTCAGGGGACCATTAATGATTTGGTTGTATACAATTTTATATAAAAATTTGCATCATCAATGAATATGGGGCCTTAGGGGCCCATGAGGCCATTGTTGCCCCAGGTAGTCACCCTCTTTGCCTGGTTGGTGATCCAGCCTTGCAGGTTAGACTGATGAATGACAATGGTAAACGGAGGCCATTGCATCAACAAAACTTCTTACAGGGTGCCACTACTTTAATCTATGTAATGATAATTATTCACAGATTAATTAAACCAAAAGATTATTTTCTTGAGTTAAGAGAGCACAAACTTCTCATGGCTTTACAGCCATGGTCTGTAGCTACGGTCTGTTTTTTGGAAATCATAGCTACATTTGGAAGATTGTGTTGTCTGTTTTCTCATCACTCAGTTATTCAGTAATAACGATCCTGTGAATTTTTTTCACCACAAATGGAGCAAAATATTTCTTTATACAACACTTGTAGTTAACGAGCAGCCTAAGTTTCAGTTGGGCACATTATTTCAAAATCTTTACCCCATGTCTTCCACACAAACACATAGTGAGGTTTCTTGTTCTGGCTCCTGGGGAACGGTGTGCCGTCAGGGAAAAGTCCCGTCTGCTCAGAGTCCTGGTCAGGATACACAGCCTGACCCTCCTGATACTGTTGTCCTGAAAAAGAGGAAGGCCATAGATCATACATCAGTGTAATAAAAGACGTGAAAACGATGAAGATGAGGCACCACAGGTGAAATAAAATAAGATTAATTATCTTTTATTCTAACACAAACTAGCGGAATTTCAAAATCACATTGGTTTACTGATTGAAATAAATTGTCAGGGTTTTAACTGGTAATTAAAAAAGACATTATTTTGTTGTCACATCTGTGGTAAAATCATCAGCTATCCATTCATAGCTGCTTTTTATTGTTTGTGGTTTTGAACTTTAATGAAAATAGGAAAAAATAATGACGTCACAATAGGTTGTATAGTAACCTGTGGTCCCTTCACTCCACAGTGTCAGTGCTAGAGAAGTCATCTTACCATTGATGGTGCAGTTACGCTCCCAGACCACCTGCCCGTCAGGGAGGACTGTCTGATTTGGTGGGAAATTTAGATTAATGGTGAAGGTTGCTCTTGCTCCAGTCAGAGTGGGTGCATCGTTTTTAAGATCAAAGGTCACTTCACCTCCTGGAAAGAAGATTACACACACAATTTATCTCATTTAGACTGTGACAGACTCACAGAGAGAAGCTTTTCTGTATCAAAATTAAAAACGGAGGCTCACCGGACCAACAGTTTCTGAATCTGGGGTCTCCATCTTTCCACGCAGGATACATCCGTGAGTTCCATGAGCGGTAACGTGTGAACTGACTTCTAGGCTCTGTGAGGAATATTACAAAAGCTTCAGGAAAAGCAGCTACAACCTGCAACTCATGTTATTCTCAACAACAACCAAAACAACCACTGAGTTTCCAAAACATAGTGAGTTTTTTTTAGGGCTATTCTATCTTTAAAACCCCTGCCTTGGCTGCAGAAATATATATATTTCCTTTTGTTTGTCAGTGTATTTAACTGGATATTTATATTGTTTGTTTTGGCCAGATTCAGTAGAGAAGACACATCAGTAGAGATAAAGTTTGTTGGCATGAATCCTATATGATAACCAAGCAGGTTTTAAACATTAATGATAGAGATGCTTAAGTAAACAAGAGCAGCTCCATGATTATGGCGTTGAGGGTGGTTCAGGAGAGTCGGGGTTCTTGGCGGTGGAAGTCACACGACCTGCAATCCTCCTCAATCCCTTTCATGTGACTATCAGCTGAGCAGCAGCATCAGTAATCCCAGCAAGAGGAATGAGAGGTCGCAGACTCTGGCTCACTGGCTTTTCTCTCAGCATGTGTGTGTGTGTGTATGTGTGTGTGTGTGTGTGTGTGTGTGTGTGTGTGTGTGTGTGTGTGTGTGTGTGTGTGTGTGTGTGTGTGTGTGTGTGTGTGAGAAAATGACACTAAGGGGATCTTTTTAAAATGTTATTTTTCAAATACCCTCACTCAAACAGAACTAATAATTTTCACATTTCCAAGTATGAAAAGAAAATAACATAATGAATTACAGTAGAGTTTCCTGAATTATAGCACATACCTTGGAAAATTGGCATAAGAAATTATGTAATGGCGTAAAATTGGCATGAAAAAGTTTGTACAGCTTCCTCCTGTTTAACAGAGTGGAGTGTGTTCGCATGAAACAAGCAGAAAATTACACTATAATACATTTGCTGTTCAATTTGTAGTGCAAACACATAATTTCTAACTCAAAGATCCACACATAAGCTTACAACTAGTGGGAAGCAGAAATCACATCAGACACAGTAATTAAAATTAATCACTTTCCCTGGTGTTAGTTTTACCTCACGCACAGTAAAATACTCAACCTTAACAAACAATTTAGACTCATTTTCAGCTTTGAAACTTTGTTTTTCTCAAACAAAAGAGAAAAGCGGAAACTGGTTTGAGATAATTCCACTTTATCAACTTGAAGTTTGTCTTGTTTTAGATATAAGTGTGTCAAACAAGATCTATGAATACAGCTCGATGTAGTTGCACTGAGAAAATAAAAGGTCTACAAAATACAAAAGTTGATTCTGCAAGAAAAAAAGTCAATTGAAAAGTTGTTTTACTGTTTTGATAGAAAATAGTGTGTGAAGAAGAAAGGTAATGTGATAAAATTTTACCAAAAAAAACCCCAACATAAAACCACATGCCTGACCAGAAATTGATTATCAATAACTTCAGATGTACTCACTTTTCGCATTGGCTGATGTAAGAGCCAAAACCAGCAGCACAAGTGCCAGAGTCCTCATCCTGTGTTTGTTAGTGTGTGTCCTCTCTCTGAGCCCCGATCCTAACCCGGCTGAACCCCAACTCCCACAAACACAACTCCCAGAGAGATTTAAAAAATATCTCCTCACGCTCTTTAAGAGGGCCTCAGACCTGAATTACCATAAATTTCTTCTCACCTCTGACATCATTGTGAGTCTGTAAACTGGCACCACCCACTTCAAGAACAGATGTAAGTGCTGTTTTGTTCACTATTGTTGTGAATTGCCAGAAAAGTTGTTTCCACTCGTATTTTTTTAAATTAATATTATCTTTTTTTTTAAATTTTATATTCTCACATAAAAGTGTTTTCACTTCATGTGTAACGTGTATTTTTACTTTTGAGCCACATTTAAGCCCCATTTCCATTGTCTTTTTCTGATTCTGATGCTACATGTCATACAGTAAATACAGTACCTCCAATAAAGCGTCCAGGAAATTGTACAGTAATCTAACACAGAAAAAAAAAATGGATAAAGTGCACGTAAATAATTCAAGTGAACACAAAATAACGGACATCCCTCAAGTAGGACAATAATTTCTAAGTGCATTATTGGAAAATCAATGGATGCTTTCTGCACAGTATAAAGGCAAATGTTGTGCGTGACGCCGGCTTAAGGATGGAGAGTAGTGAGAACTGGGAGCAAAGCTCGAGTCATGCCTGTGTTTGACGTATGACCTTAAAGCTATGTGTGCATGGGCGTCACAAGATGAGTGTGTGGACGGCAAATCAAAGGCATCCTTTTATTTCCACAGCCATTGCTCCGTATCCTGCTGTCCACCTCGGGCTGCTGCAGCTCTAAGAATCTGTGCTCGTGGTAACACACAGACACACCCGTGCTCGGATTATGAGACACATCCTCTGTAACAACGCAAAGTTTCATTCAGATGGGGACGAGAAAACATTTACATGAATGAGCTGATCGATTCTGGAAGTGATTAAAAAACTAAAACCAATTTTCACTCACATCAATCTCAAAATTTTTTGTCTCCTCGTGCTTATTTAGAGAGTTCTCTCAGCAAATATGAGTCACATCTAGTCTATGACAAAGCATCCCACATGTAGCATCTTCAAGTAACATGATGCAAATGTCAATAAATCCTGAAGATATCATTGATACATCACAGTTAATTATTTATGTTTCTCTGTTGGCCTGAGTCTAATCAGGATGTGCTATAAAACTGGAAAATAGAAGAGCATCATTTAAGTGTGTTTGTTAGGTAATTCACCGATCAGTTTCTCTATAATAAAACAGAGTAATGTAGACTCACATAGTATTTATCTAACACATTATACATGTTTATATTGTGTTACAGCATGAGAAGTATCATAATATGAAAACCTTTGCTGTTGAAGAGGCAGGGTTGAACAGTCTCACACTCATAATCTACCCATTCATTCAATCAAAATGAAGCAATGTGCATTATAATAATGGTTCTGGTGAAAAATGCCATATTTAAGGGAGAAATATGAATGTATAAAACATGAGTAAATAATAAAGAGCAGATGCTTTCATAAAAGCTTTTATTATTTACTCACCTTTTACTTATGTTCTTATATTTAGTATTTTTATTTAGTTATTTATTAGTTTTGTACTTTTCCTGTTTTTGTTTCCTGTTTTTGACTTTTCGGATTTGCATGTTAACTCCTATGAGCAATTAAAGTTAAATGAAAGAGACGATTAAGTGGTCATACTAAGTACTAATATTTTACTTTAAAAAAATCAGTCATTATGAGCTCTGTTATCACAGTGATTGGTGGTTTTCCCACTGATGTTGTCTCATGTCTGTGAGTCTGTTCAGGCTGCGCTACATGTGACCTCTCATGTGCTAACAGCAAAGTTCAGGAGGAAATAAATCCGCCCCACAGAGCACCTGACTTAACATACCACAAATAGTCAAACATCAGCCTCTTTCCTCATTAGTCTCCACTGTGTAGTATCTTAATAGCATTGTTGCTGTGGTTCAGGGACTTTCTGGGATTAACATGAAATTTTGAGAGCTGTTTAGACAGAAGAAGTCATGGGAAATAATCAAAAATCTGGGAATTTTACAAGTGCTCACTTTCCAGGAAAATTCTTGGATATGTTTTTTCAATGTATAACACAGATTTACTGCATTTGGTAGTTGACTTCACAATAAGTCAAATTTAAAAAATTACATAAATTCTAAAAAATTACAACATTAAAAAAAGTAGTGAATTATCACATTAACTGAATAAACAGTAATCAAAGTGCATAGACTTTAAAATTGGGGGCCACAGTTAATTTCGGGTGCTTGAAAAAAACACCGAACCACAGAGCCACTCACTGACCTGCATTCACACACACACACACACACACACACACAACACACACACACACACTCTCTTTTCTAAACATTAACTCACAGAAAATGAGGATTGTGTTTTGCAATCGACCAAAACTCAGATCAATAAGACCATCTGGTTTGTAAAAAGCCAGTTGAAGATCGGACCAGACAGTCACATCAGTTCATGAATACAGCAAGTCCCAAAAATGGGACAATAAAAACCTTTCAGTGGAACATGACTTTCATCAGGATACCTTTCTGAGGTAGATCTTAGGGTAGCTACCTGTTTCCTAACAATGTCCACACTGATTATTCCTTTGCATGTGTACTAGTAGCCAGAAAGAATAGTGACTGGCATCACTTTCAGAAACAATCTCTGTTTATTAAACAAAATTAGGCAAAACTAGAAACCAACCTACACTCTCATCTAACCATGGCAGCCTTTTTAGCTTGTCTTTATGCCTCTAACTCACACATAAACAATAAATAAATGTTTCCTTTGTTGTGGACAGAGACATATAAATCTGCTGGGTGGAGATATGTCAAGCCTCTGGGCTTTGATCATGTGCAGTATTGGGCATGAATGCTTTCATGTCTAGACGGATCAACAAAGGCTGTTTCAGAGGACACCTAATGCCTCATGACAAAGCCTGGTCCATATTTTAGATCAATATGGACCAGTTGTACCAACATTGACCTACCCTACATCTAATAGGAGAATCAGTGAGATTCTACATAAGTCTACATAAATACAACCACAAAATCATGATAAGAAGTTGCAGAAAAAATAATGCGTCCCTCCTCATGTTTCATGCCACCTTGAAGCCAAATGGTTGACAGATAATGACATAGGTTATTTATCAGACCTGACAGGACTTTGGGTACGTTAAACTGTTCACTTAAGCATCCTGGTGACCTGTTGATTCCCATGATTATCTAACTGCTCTGTCACCGGCTTGATTCCTGCTGGAGATCTTTGTTGCATGTTGCATAATATCATTTTAACTTGTCACACACGGGTATAACTCATAACATTACTACGGCATTGCAATAATTCCTGCAACAAAACCATTAATAATGTTAGTGCTAACACTTAATCTTTTATTGTCAAGTCAAAATGTCTGCTGTGAAAATGGTCTTTGAATTTGTTCATTTAGAGGAGAGTTAACAAAACAACATTTTTGGCTTTCCCAGAGGAGGCATGACAGAGAAAGGTTAGACACCTCAGCTTTACAGAGCAAGTGATTGCACAGCTACACTTTCTTTCACTAGAGGGAGCAACTGTCCTCCCTCAGTCTCTCCAGTACACAGTGAAATAATTGAGGGCAGCAAACCAGACTAAATCAATAGTGTGCAAAAATTCTGAAAAAGTAAACAAAACTGCCACTCATTAGATTAATGAGGTATTTTGAAAGTAATCTTGAAAGTGTTGCTTGTTTCTTTGTGTTGTGTTAGTTCACTGTCATTTGTTTCTACCAAGTTTTGCTCAGTTGATAATAAAAGAGAGATTGAGCAATACACAAATGTGAGTAGTAGTCATAGTAGTTCCCCTGTTAATTGTTCTAAAATTTGTAAAAAATAAAATAAAATAAATAAATAAATAGAAAAAAAAAGAGAGATTTATAAAGAGACTTAGATTTTGTTTAAACTTTCTATTTGTTAAATCAGGTTTCTGTAAACGTCACATGTGTTTATCTTTATTTTATAGCATGATATATTTATTTATTTCGATTAAAAAAACAAATTAAAAAATAACTTCCGCCTCCGCCTCTTATAATACACCCATGCGTTGAATATGAAAAACGTCATCATCTTCTCACCATGTGACCTGTGAGGGTTGTTCGTTGAATGCTCTTTCTCATCCCGACATGAAACGACTCCATCTCCCGACTTACACTCATTGACATTAAAACCAAGAATTTTAACACAATTGACAAGTGCATTTGAAAAACATGTTTACTTACTCAGCATTGCCAGTCTAATACACGACGATTCCCTCTGTGGGCGCTGGTGAGAGGCGATTAGAAAAACTCAAAAACACCACCCGGCTTCGGTTGACGGTGTGTCCTGAACAGAAAAACGAACGCGCTCGGGGTAACGCGGGAAACGGCGCTGTGTTGGTTCAGTGTTTTCCACAGAGCAGCAGCCACCGCGCTAATCCTCATATTTACTGAACCCATCATCACCAGGGCCGGCTAATGACCCTTTCTACGGCTTTTAGTGGCTTCACTCTGACCTGAGAAAGTTTATCCTCAACAGGAACTCCGTCCTCAGGCTGTGGTGAGTCCGGACAGTTTTAACCACCCCGGAGGAGCGGTTAATTATATGTCGGTCCCCCACGTTTGTCTCCGTAGCCACCGAGCAGTTGTTAGCTCCGACACAAAGAGAGGAGTCTTGCTAACTGGCTAAACAACCAACAAACTTATCCGGAAATGGATACGTTTCAGAAAGTGGAAAAGATAGGAGAAGGGACGTACGGAGTGGTTTACAAAGCGAAGAACAAAGTCACCGGAGAAACTGTCGCTCTGAAGAAAATCAGGCTAGACACGTAAGTTACCGTAAGACTGCTGGGTGTTATCATCTGGCCGATTTCTGCTGCTAACTACACAGCTTCCTCCTACCGCGCTGAACACAGCTGAAGGATTTTCCCGGGTTGACATCAGAAAATAAAAACATTACAAAAACGATGTGTGTTATCCACCAGCCTTTAAGCTGTAGCTGTGCTTAGACAGTACTAACATATATCCCTATGCCCCTAACACTTATATTTCACATTTTATTTTTCATGCACATTTTACAGCATCCATTTAACTATAACATCAAAACACGATCCATTTAATGGAGAAGAACCTATAAGTACTGTAGATGTTTTTGCATTGAGTCCCAACCAGCAAAGAGAAACGACTCTGGTTGAACTCATGTCTGATAAGAGGTCACAAGGTGAGCTGAAACAGTGAGCTGGTTAGCTGCTTAGTCGACTGACAGAAATTAATGTACAACTATATGGAGAGTTGAGCAATCGTTTGTCATTTTTCAAGCATATTTTATGAATATTCGGGTTTTGGGTTGGGTGGACAAAACAAGACTTAAAAACATCTCCTTGGAGTTTTGACATTTCATAAACTAAACGACGAAATAAGAAAAATAATTGTCAGATTAACTGATTATTAAAAATGATTAGTAATAAGTTGCAGCCCTTTGCTTTATTATAAGCAGTCAGGGGGTCACAGGGTCAAAAGCCCCAATAATTCTGGGAACCACTGAATATAATGCATATTTAAACATGGGTCTGATTGTTGCTTCAGTGCATGTGTAAGTATGTAAGTGTATTCCTTATTTAGGCCTACAAAAGGAAATTTTTTATTTATAATATTCCTGTGCTGTCATGCTGTGCCAAGTAACACACATTTCCCAGGCCTCAGCAGGTGGCATCAGTGAGTCTCTGTATCCAGTGTTTTGTGACTTTTGTGTCAGACAACAGGAAGCAAAATCATTAGTGGGCTTATCGGTCCTTTTGCTGATTTGTTAGCTGCACTGCCAGTGATGGTGCAGTGATGTAATTATAGGACTTAGAGCAGTGCCACTATAACAGAGGCAGCTGACGGCACGACTTTGGTCGTCTTCATCCAGTTACTTTGTTTTTATCAAGTTAGTTTTTGATTGGATGCTTTACACCTGCCCCAACTGTCAAGACACAGAAAAGATAGAATAAAACTAATTAAACATGATAGTGAAACTGTCTTCAAATCAACAATAACCAAGCAGAAGTAAATTACAAAAATGTTAAAATGACAAAGTTATTATAACCTGGTATGTATGAGCGAGTGACCCTCAATAACATAACCAGTTAAGTTACCATGGATTTCATACAGGGAAACGGAGGGTGTACCAAGCACTGCCATCCGAGAGATTTCACTTCTCAAAGAACTCAGTCATCCAAATATTGTCAAGTAAGTGCTTAATCTTACATTTAGCTACTTGCAAGATAATTGTATTGTTTGAGTCAGATTTTAGTCCAACCTGCCTGTTAATGCGTTTCAGATTGCGAGATGTCATCCACACCGAGAACAAGCTCTACCTTGTTTTTGAGTTCCTTCATCAGGACCTAAAGAAGTTCATGGACTCCTCATCTGTCACTGGTATCCCACTGCCTCTGGTTAAGGTAAACATCAGCTAGATTTGCGGTCTTGATATCTTCAAGAAGAAAATTAACTCTGTCTGAATCAGCTCACCTTGGTTTATATTTCTTGCCTTTGTAGAGTTATCTTTTCCAGCTGCTGCAAGGCCTGGCCTTCTGCCACTCCCACAGGGTCCTTCATCGAGACCTGAAGCCACAGAACCTCCTCATCAACGCTCAGGGGGAGATCAAGCTCGCTGACTTCGGCCTGGCAAGAGCCTTCGGAGTACCTGTCCGCACATACACACATGAGGTAAGGTGTACAGCTTCCATCTTTGATCCACGCCAACAAGCTTGTGAAGTAAAATAAAGGGTTATATGATTTAAAGCGCAAATTCATTACTATGACCAGTTGGTTTTTTTACATACAACATAACAAAATGTGAAAATATTAAAGAGGTCTGAAGACTTTCCGAATGCACTGTACATCTACGAACCACAAATTTCCCAAGCTAGGTGGAATCAATTATTAGTAGTGTTGAATAAGACAAAGTTGCAGTGAACTCAGAAAGCATTCATACACCTTCACTGTTTCCAAAGCCAATTCTGTTTATTAAATAAATGTAAGAGTAAATTCACTCCAAATGATGGCAGTGGCATATTTGCGTTGCTATTTCACACCGTCACTCTTTGGAGTAACTTTACTCTTTTAGAGTATCAGTGTTTTGGAAGAAAATTAAACATGGATTAAAATATATGTCTAATACTTCACACGGCAGTTCATAACAGTAAAGCCAAAGCATCTTCAGAAATGTTTCAGATGTATTCAAATTTAAATACAGAAATACATAATTTTGATTGCCACAGCAAAACGTAGTTTTGGCTAATTCTGTACTCGCAAGAAGAACAGAAAGTGTTTCTCTTGCTGCACATTTTTGCGTTTTTGTGTGTGCATTTGAGTGTTTCTAAGTCGCTTCTGTGATATTTTACAGGTGGTAACACTTTGGTACAGAGCACCAGAAATTCTCCTTGGTTGCAAATACTACTCCACAGCTGTCGACATCTGGAGTTTAGGCTGCATCTTTGCTGAAATGGTAATGCACTCAGTTTTCATCCTTCTCCACTATACAAGATGCACAATGGATCAACATCTCACCAACAGTCTGGCCTCACTGTTCTTCTTGTACAGATCACCAGGAGGGCCTTATTCCCCGGCGACTCAGAGATCGACCAGTTATTCAGAATCTTCCGCACCTTGGGCACACCAGATGAGACCGTCTGGCCCGGAGTCACATCAATGCCCGACTACAAACCCTCTTTCCCCAAGTGGGCCAGACAGGATTTATCCAAGGTGGTTCCTCTTCTTGACGAGGATGGAAGAGAATTGCTTGGAGTGAGAGCCTTTGCAGTCAATTCATACATTTGTTAATTTAGCACATCTGCCCAGGAGGTTAATGCTGTATGTTTGTTTGTGTATTTATTAGCAGGAAAAGTATATAGACATATTAATTGACATCATCTTTCTTTCTTTCTTTCTTGTTCTTTCTTTGTTGTTTTCTGTCTTTGCAGGAAATGCTGAATTACGATCCAAACAAAAGGTTATCTGCCAAAAATGCCCTTGTACATCGATTCTTCCGCGATGTCACCATGCCAGTTCCTCATCTGAGACTCTGAGTCGAGCAAAATATCGGGCCGTTTTTTATGCCAACAAACGTGTAAGCAATAAGGACCTCAGCCTCCTTTCAGGACCATACCTGGAATAGACAAAAACGGTGGACACTACAGGATATGTTGGATCCTTTATGGATATTTGATAATACTGAAAACCAGCTTTCTAGAAAATAGATGTCCTGAAGGTTTTGCTGTTATTTCACCTCCGATGTTGTAATAGTTATGAATGTTTAACTGTAATATCCAATATCATAATTTTGCATATTTATGTGCAGCTGCCATGTTTGATGTAAATGTTATTTGTGATTGGGATGTTCCTCTGACTGAGTGCAGGTCAGGCAGACACATTCTAGTTACGTGCCATTAAATTTCCCAATTTAATCGGTATGTTGGCTTCAGGATGTCCACATTCAAATAGTCAAGTAGGTAGAATTAAATGTTGTCGCATACGTTTGTGGGATAGTGCAAATAACAAATGCCGTGCTTTGTAAGACTGAGCAGCAGCTGAATGAAAGATGGAGTGACGACTCAGCACAAGTTGTCACACAACAGACATCGTAGGCTGATGTAAAACAGTTAGTGCTTAAAGAACATGAAATTATAATCATGTTCATGTAGTTTGATTCTTACAGTTGACTTTGGGTCCAAAGTATCTTGAAGTGATTTTAAAACTGCACCTTGGCTTGTTGAACACAGAGAAATGCTTCATTCGGGTTTTCTGGCAGGATTATTTACCAAACTTAAGTTCTCAGCTTTGTACATACAGTTACGATATTCAAATGTTCCCTGTTCTAATTCAGATTTTACAGAATTTAATGGGCTGTTGCATTTTTCTTATTCAAGATTTTATCCAAACTTAATTAACTGTTTTTTATGGATATTGTTTATTAACAGTTTGAAAAAAATAAACTTGTTCAAATAAGAGTTACTCATGATTTTGGTCTCAAGTCGGCAAATGAAAGGTCAGTAGTCTGTTGCAGTTAGAGCACAAGTGAATCATTATTTTCTCCAATTTTGGAGCCAAGTGAAACAATTCTGCCAAATACTTTGTGAGGCAGAAACACCACAAATGCTGCCTTGCCTTATTAAATCAAATTACTGTTAACACTGAAGTAATCTCTGGTTGGTCAAATACACAGGCCCAGTTCATCTCATCAGACATACTAAGAAATTTATGAGGAAAGTTCGTGTCAGCCTGCAAAGTTATGTCACGAACTGGCAGTGACAATGAACTGTTTAATATTTCTAATATTGAGTTTAATGTGTACAAGTCAAATTATGTGAAGAAAAAACATGATGTACAGACTGACATGATATAAGTGCAGGCAAAGTACAACAAAAGTGCTGATTTAATTGTTTTCGAGACAAAAATGAAAATGAAAAGAAGCTGTGGTATCAGAGGAAAACAACATCTCAAAATGAAAATGATTTGATAGTTTTAAATGTTAAAACATCATTCCTGAGGTAATTACATGTTATTAATCTACACTAAAAAGTGGAAAACAGGCTTCAATTGCTTTAAACTAAAATCTGATAATCTGTAATAACTCCTCCATACTTAATGTTTCAAGCGTAATAATTGCAGCACCCACCCTCACGGTTTTGGATTTTTAACATACTCCTTTCAGGGTTTGAAATCTGCTCTTTCACTTGTACATACCAGGATTTCTGACTGTTTCTGACAACTCACCGTGCTCAACTGGTTTTGTGCTTCAGTTAAATATAAGTAGTCAACCAAAGTGTTGAGTGAATTAGTTTTTATTAGTCACGCCATATGTAGACATAATGTCAAACAATACAGAAGTTTAATTTAAATGAAGCAGGTTGAAAAAAAAAAAGAAGTGGTATAGCAACAGAGAGAGTAGAAAAAGTCTAATGTTCAAATCCTACACAGTGGCTTTAATATGATTGTACATAGCAACAGAGAGACTCCTTGGGTTAACAGGTGTAGTTTCCATTTATATTCTCATAATGAACAATTATTAGAGAAAATAGGAACTGTGGGAAATTGAGAATATTATAAGCAAACAGCAGGAAACAGATGTTATAGCCATAAATTAATATTTAACAGTTGCATTATATGAGGGGCATAAATCATATAGTGGTGTGCTTTGTAACTTTTGGTGATTTCATTTAGTAAAAGGTTAACACCACAAAATACATATGTGCTCAGCTTGTGGGAGAGGAATACATAAAGCATAAAGAGAGGAATATATTAGTGCTAGCCAGCTAGCTGTTTCTTCCTAAGATCCCAGTTATATTTATGGCAGCTCTGAGGTTGTCTGCCATAGTGACTAAATGGTTGTGGATGCTTTATAAGTGACAACATCATATATATTGTGATGATGATAGTTAGTTTTAAACGTTATCAATCCGAACACTAGAAATTTGTTAACACTGGTGAATGAATAAAGCTGCAGAATGAAATTTAATTAATGTAATGTTATATCTTGACTAGCTCAGGAACACTAAAGCCTTTATTTAGACTGACTTATTATGGATGTTACACTGACTGTTACCTTTGTCAATGACTAACCATAAAGCCACAGTTCTCAGACTCAGGGGCTTCCCCTGGGGGAGAACAAGTGGTGCACATGACCAGTGGTGAGAAGAGCTGAGGTTCAATGAATTTGATTCATATGGAAATGACATAACAGTTTGCACTCAGCTAGGCCGCCAAGATTTAAGTTGTCACAATTTATTCAGAGAGCAAAAAGACGTTTGAAGTATAGGATGGAAAGATTTTGACAGCGAGGCTGAAGTGAGTGGTCAGGTGCATTGTACTAATTCAAAATTATGATGTGACCTTTACTTGCACAATATTTGCATGAACAAAAAGAAACAAGCACTTGGAACAACTTTAGAAACAGACAGTAGCACAAGAGATCACAGGTAAGGTACAGTACAGTAAATCTATTCAGGTTGACCCACCAGTAGACACAGAGTTGATTGTATGGATGGAAGTGCAGTGCAGTGTCTGATTAGAAATATGATTGTGACAGTGATGAAACACCGTGCCTCAGACAGAGACATCACCTAATACCTCTCAAAATCTGGAAATACATATAAAACACAGCCTATGTTCACATGTGAAAGTACAGATACATCTCACAATCCAGCACTCTTTCCCCTTTTTTGAACATAAAGGAACATACCAGTCATTTTGCATTTTTATCCTATTCACTATAAATCATGAATACTTAATATCATTGCTGGCTATTTCAAAACTATCTTAGTGTTTCAGATTTTAATGTATTTTTCCTGACGTCAAAGCAGCCAATGTTTTCTATGAATTATTATCTCCTGGTATGAAAATAATCAAATGGCAGAATCTTGAAATGTTATTGAGTTGTTTGATGCATCATACTGAACATCAGGTTTGTATCCAACTGTATTTTTTAAATTATGTAATAGTTGTGAAGTAGCACAGTACGGCATTTTATACGTGTATTAAAAGAGTAGACTTGATGTCTACTGTGATTATACAATTCAAGTTTCAATAGTATGAGGTGGAAACTAATGGCTGCCTTAAAAGTACCAAAAACACATAAAAATCTGAACCTGTACAGTGAAAATATACAAATGGTCCCCAGCTGTATTAAATATACATGATTTGTAAGGAGCTAAAAACACTGGTATATTCATTTAAGCGTTTGGTAGGTGGGTTATCAGCTCAAATTTCTAGTTTCTTTTTCATGATAAGCTTGTACAGGATCTGGTAGCCATCGTCCCAGGCATAGAGCAGCTGCTCCTGTGGGTTGTACTTCAGACTGGAGTGAGCTCCGTAGCGTTTTGGAAAGTAAACCAGTGGCGCATCTTCGTTGGTCACCATGTCATTGACATCAAACACACACTGCACACGTGAGCGGCCGGGCTGCTTGGTGTTGTACACCACATACAGAGTGCCACAGATGACGAAGGCCGCCTCTGCGTTCTCTCTCGGACAGTTCGTGTCCCACATCTGCTCAATGTCCAGCGAGTTGGCGTCCATTTTAGCCAGAGAGATGTGCCTGTTTTGCCGTGTGGCGTAAATGGCCCACAGGCCTTCCTCGTCCACAGCCAGGTCCATCACTGTCTCAGGGGTCAGGCCGTACACGGGGACATGGTCCTGGACAGGAAACACTGCGCTGTCTGTCACAGAGTTGTTCTTCATGTCATATTTAACCACCATTACTTCTTCAGCCTGATTTATATAATACGCGTGATTGTTGTAGACGACGTGTCCTGTTCCCTTCCAGGCCGTCGGCAGCTTCAGGGTCTTGGACTGAGACATGCCCAGTGAGCGAGTGAAGTCTTGCACAGAGGAAAACTCGTGGATGGTGTCGTCATCAGTCCCATTAAAGATGTAGACCTTCCCCGAGCCCCTGCTGGTGTCTTTGCTCCACATGCCCTTTGGCCCTCCAACTCGCTTCAAGATCTTCATGGCTTTTATACTGGAGATCATGTCGCTGCAGTCTGAATATAAGACAGTGAGAGGCCTTATGTGATGGGTGACTCGTTAACAGTGTTTACATTATGTTGTCATTTAAATCTATCAGAACTGTATTTAAAGGGATAGTTCAGCTTTCTTGTCGAGAGAACTGGCTCACCAAAGGAGTGACTATGAATGGAAACTTAAGGCAATGAATGCACTTTATTACCTCACTTTGTGCCTTCTTGATCAGTCGCTATATGGGACCTTTAACGACAGCAGAACGTGAGATTTCTGTGTCTTTTATTATTATAAAGCAGGTCTAGGCGTTATATAAACACTGTGAAAGTATCAAAGTGCTCTGTGCCCATATTCAGAAACTGTGCCTTAAAACGAGCCAACAGGACTTTTGTGATGTCACAACTATACAGTCACCATCCTCAGCCAAACCCACAGCACAGCACACCTGGACCCGCCGTCTAACCTACCTTTTGTGTTTTAACTTCACTAACAACACAACAGCAAGTGGTCATTCCATCGCTGAGGCCGTCTTTTTGCCTCATTTCAGAACGGACTGATCATTTGCATTCACCAGTGAGTTTTACCAAGCTACAGTAGTAGGCTACAATCCATAATCTCTGGTTGGCCTGGACCGTAAGTCACTTAGAAAACAGTCAGCCAATCAGAAGAGAGGCTCTGAGATAAACACAATGCAGTGTTTTTTCTGATAAACTGGTCTTCTTGCTGTAAGTTTAAGAACATCATATCTCACCTGAGAGTTTTGAATATTTGGTTCTCTGTTTCTCCTTCACCAGAGTCACCTGCTGCTCTATCAGCTTGTCGTCCACATCCACACACGGCTGAGCCCCGTTCTGAGTCTCCAGGTAGTCAAGTTCACGCTCAACTCGGTCCACCCTCGTCCCCACACCATCCAGATTCATCCTCAGCGCCTCTTTCTCTTTGTCCAGGTTCTCCAGCTGAGATACCATTTGTTGCTTCAGCTCCCGCAGCTCTGAGGCGTAACGGGTGGTCTGTTCGTGCCATAGAGAGATCCGGTCCTGTTTTTAACAAAGGTGATTAGTTATATCTGAATCTAAACACAAGCAGAAGTGGTCAGACTCCATCTTAGATTTTCAACAGTGGGAATGACACATGGATATTCATTTTATGGGAACTATAAATATATTCCTGGAAAGCATGGAAAAGGCCATAATTTTATGTTCCTTTCATGCTCAGTGAATAGACTGGAACAGAGGGGCATAATCAGTAGGAAACTCATCCTTCAAACAACCAGGTTCAAACTACACGTGGCAAGTATCCACCCTGCTCAAATGTCTTTTAGCAAAACACTGAATCCTATCGGCACTCTCTGTGGGTGCTGCTTTGTAGCAGACCCTGACCTCTGACCTCACTGCGGAGGAAATTAGATTTTCTCTACAGGTGATCAGTGAAGTCTGGCACCACTTTACAGAACAATGAAGAGACTAAGTGATGTGAATGTTTGAGGGAGTTTATTGTAAGCAACTGTGTTTGAAAGACTTTAGATCTAATATGGAAGAGAGAAGAGCATTACTTACTCATGAGCAGAATTGAAATAGCATTACTGAATGGCAAGTTATTACTGGTAAGTTTGCATTAGTCTGTACAATACAATACATGAGATACATTTTCATTCATGACAGAAAATTAGTTCATACACAGGCAGGAAGTTTCCTGAGAGATGTTTAATTTTCCATGTGTTGTTGGTCAAATTAAATTAAAATGAGAATTATTATCTTTACTTGATCATCATGACAAATGTAACTTTGTGACGACAAATTAGTACAAGTCTTGTAAACAAACCATCTCTACTGTCATATAATAAACTATATTTTTTATAATGGCATTTTGACATTACACTTGTCTGACATACATACAGACCGTTTAAGGTGCAGTGGTATAACCCAGACAAGACAAGAAGCTCATAATCCCTAGGAGAGACGTATTTTCCAGCATTTTCCCCAGTATTTGCCCACATCTGCATTCCATTGCCATTGCCCTGTCCCTGGAAGTTTCCTTTCAGAGGGACTCTGGAGCTCAGGGCTCGGCAGGGAGGTAAAGGGAGTCTTACCTCAATAGCAAGCAGCCTCCGCTCCAAATAGTCAATCAGTGCTTGGTGCTGAGCGGTGGCAAAGCAGGCCAAAGTAACCAAGACAACAAGTCCTCTCATTTTGTATCAGCTCGGTCTCTTTAGCTCCTGTAAAATATTGACTGGAGTTCAGTGGGAGTGTGTGGAGAGCCAGCCGAATCCCAGAGGTGGGCTGGAATGTTTTACCAAGCTGCCGGGGAGGAGCCAAAAACATCTGGTGCAGATGGAAGCTCACAGAGTCTAACTGAGACAAGATAGTCCATCTCATTTTTGCCTCACTTTTTACCTGGTTGACAAATTGAAAAGCCAAACAAATGTATTGTCTTCAGTGTATGGTTGTTTTCAGGGTGTTGGAACCTTTATTTCTTCAAAACACAGGACAGTAATGTGGCACAGATCCACAAGTTACGTAGGAAGAGGAAGCGAAATGTGAGTAGGAGTCAGGAGTGAGTGAAGCACTGTACTGCTCTGTATGGAGAGGAAGATATTATGGGTTGTGGATACTAATCAGAATGAAAAATAGGCCATATTCTAAACTCTCCCACAAAGCTAGACTATAGTATAGACTATTTCTCTGCAGCACAGTAGGATAGATTATTACTGCACATACAGTCTTGTGCAAAAGCTTGAGGCACTTAAGTTGTTTAGCTTATCATCCATCACGCAATCCTATCAGGGGGATGTCCTGCAACAGATGGTCTGCCCCCCACAGAGCCCTGCTCTCAACAAGATGGGGTCAGTCTGGAATTAATGACAATGATAAAGCCCCGACTCCACAGAAATCCACAGAAAAACAACACTGGCCACTCTAAACATTGATTTGATTTAAGTTTTTTCTATTTACTACACTTTGTCTGAACTTTACAGATAAATAAACACTATTCATGGCATTATTTTTGTAAGCATCCTCACATTAAATATATCTTAAAACAATACTCACAGACCTATATTTACACTACAGAGTCACTGGTCGACATAATCCCTCTTCCTGTCCATACTGGCTGTAAAAATGATCCTGTCCACAACTCCAGTGTAAGTGATGGGGTACAGAATTCACAGTCCCCACAAAAATATATTCTAAAATTAACCAAAGCTAAGACGAGGCTTCAGCAGTCCGTTACACAAATCAAGTGGCTATCATCAAAAGTTACCGTCCTTTTAGAACATAATTCCTTCTTCGTGGACTAATCCCTCCACCCGGGTTTAGCCAAGAATCAACAGTCAGAGGAAACACAAAGAGTGATTTTCGCACTAAAAAGACTAACTTCAGGAAAACTGTGCAAAATCTGTCTAATTTTAACTGCTGAGGACACGTATTAGCTTCAGTCAAAATTTAAAATACATTTTTTGCATTTTATCCCCCATCTCTTACAGTGAAGTTGCAGTAAGAAGGGGATCTCTTCAGGAGAGGAGAAATAATTACAGTTACCAGTAATTCTGACACTGTGCATCTGGACCTGTGAGTATTAAGACAGACTTAAAAAATGTAAAACTATTCTCAACAGTTTTACCAGATGTATCTCTTGGATATTGTCCTGAGCTGTAATGGAATAGGAAAAAAGTGCCATATCTTTGTAGGTTTTAAGTCTTCAAATGCGCCATATTATTAGTGTGTCATAATACAGAAGAGGTGAAAAATTGTTGCAGATGAATCCAGATGTTCAGCAACATTCATTAATTTTTTTTTTCCCCTTTGGATTAGAGCCATCTTGAAAATCCATTTGATGTCGCAAGCTCTGAGCAGTCATGTCCAACCTTAAGTGTGGTCAAAAGTCATTTTTCATGCTGGAAAAAAATGTTAACTGCAAAACAGTGTGTGAAAAGTAGATGCAAGATTTTCCTTTCTCGAAATGGATTCATCAAGTGTTTAGTCATATTGCCAGTCTGTCTGCCATGTTTTCCAGCTGTTCCATGTGCACAGGAACAGTTGTAATAGCAGTGGTGATGTCTATAGCATAACAAAAACAGTAGTTAGTTTGGTGAATGGTGAATTACTGGGGAAATAGGAAATGCTGTCTAAACTGTCTCTGGTCTCCCCTGTAATTTATAAGACCACCTTGCTATACAAAAGCTACATGACATCACTGAACACCTCTTTAAAACTCAACTCAAGCATAGAATAATGACTGTGTATTGTGTGTGTTTGCTTTTGATCCTGCTATGATTCATAATTTTCCAATTTTCTTCTTGTCTTTTGAGTGTTATTTTTGATTTAACCACAGAGACACAGACAACGTTGTGGAAGAAAGCATTTTTTTTATATTTAATGAGACTGAGAAGGAAAAGGTTTGATCACATATTTAGAGTATGACTAGTGCAGTCTGTCTGTCATTCATACGCTCTCTTTTATGATTTTATGTAAAAAGCACCCTGGGCACCAGGAGTAGTAAATGAATTTTGCAAATCAAACCAGTGTTATTTTCATTCTGTATGAACAGCGCTTTGCATTTTCATATTTGCAGCATCACTGCAGTGTGCCTATCTGCACGCGGTACATTGGCACTGTTACTACTGACAGCATGGTGGCTTTCACCCTCTTAATATCGATCATACACACAAGTTACACCCTCAGTGCTTCTGTTGCTACTTGATGCTGCAACAACTGAGTCTATTGTACTGTTGGTTATTTGCAATATGATCACTCTAACGCATGGCAGTGCAAGGTGAGTTTATGACTTCTCTCCATCCCAATTTGTATCATTATTGGTTGAGGTTTGTTTGTATAAGGATGTGATTATTTGAATATGAGTCTTTTTATTATTCATTTCTTACTTAAAACATATCATAACAATAATACAATTGAAGTAATAAAACACTAAAACAAACAGGGTATACATGTAGTTATAACAACCTACACAGCTAGAAGTAAAAACAGGATAAGATGATTATTACATGACAAGGTGAAAATTGGTTATGTTAGCAAACCAATGTTTTTAGTAGTAGTAACTCTGTGTTATAATAATAACAGATAGGGTTTTGCAAATTCACCATTAAAATCTGTCTTGTGATTTATCATATTTGTATGATGTGAAGTAATTCACAGAGAATTAGATATCATATAATTCACCTAAAGTGGTAATGAAATTGTATGTTTTCATTCACCACATAAATCCTGACACATGACTCTCAGCCCATTTCAGTAACATACATTATCAGTATCAATATCAGTGATTGTGTGTTTGGTAGTACACTAATAACAGGAGAGTGTGCGATGTGTTTGCGGTGGAGAAGGATGGAGCCGTCGAATTCACAATGGACAGTTTTAAAAAAAGGATCAAAACTACAGATACCATCTTTCTTTACATGCATTTTCACACATTCCTCTTCCTTGTCCTGGTGTCTACCTGGAAGCTACATTAACCACAATGCAAATTGCCCACTGATGATTCAGTGGAAGATTCAGGTGTGTTATGCTAGTAGCAGCTAATGTAGCTTCTGCCACAAGCCTCAAGTACAGATGTCTAGTAAGCTCACTTCTTCACAACTCCACACCCACAGATTTTCAAACTTGTAGTCATCCAAAACACAACCAACACTGACTCAAGTAACATCACTCGAGGCAATTAATCAGCCTTCCTGCAGCTTTTTATGGAGCCTCGAACAGCTTTAATTAACTCCCCTAGACCTGTAAACAGACTTTAATGCGTACAATGTGGCTCCCCTTTAAAATAAATTCATGTAATATTTCATCTTTAATTGATTAAAGCCAGCTCTCCCATGCTTCCACAGTAAAGACACAAGCAGGCCTAACACCCTTTGCCCCACACCCGTGTATGTGTGTGTATGAATGTGTCATACTTATCAACATCATTATCATATTCATTGAATCCACAGTGGATATATAAAGTATGTTATAATACTAAAAAATAATGCTAAAACTAAAGCTTTAATTATGAATAACTATTACTGCTAATAATAATAATAATATAAACAAATCACAATGATTATCTTCATCACTTATCAGTTACTATAATTATTCATGTGCTTTGATATACTTTTTTTTGTGGAGGATCATTAATACTTGTGTTAATGTTTATAGTCTGTCTACCTGTAGCTGTGCATATATCCATATATGGTGCGGACGTGGTGGTATAGGGCAGAGTGGACTCAGAAAGGGCTGGACATGATGGTGATGATCATAGTTACTGTGTGTGCATTTGAATATGAGTCAAAGCTTTTTTTTTCAGCACATTTGCCTACAGGATTGTGTGTCGTCCTCAGTGATTGGGCAGAACACCGTGAAAGATCCTGAAACATGCAAACACAGGCAAATATGGGGCACTGAGGGGAAGAGGATTGAGGGCCTTTTGTTATCAGATGGGAAATCAGCTGTTGGAGGATCATATAAGCTTTATAAGCAGCCCCTTCAAACAGGAATATCAGGTATGTACTGTTTGTTAATATAGAAATGATTTCATTTGATTGTATAGGCTCTCTGTAGGTTTCCAGTTCAGTTGGATATAAAACTAATCTTGTACAGTTTATCGTGAAAAAAGACACTAAAGATAGAATCTATAGTTTATAGATAATATAAACATTTGTGCTGTTGTGTGCTTTACAATAAGGAAACTATGTTTAATGCACAAGAAATTGTTTTGCATTTGTATTAGGATCATTGTATTAGTATTTCCTCTTCCAGAGAAAGAAAAACAAAGAACAAAAGTGTTCAAGTGAAGCTGAATTCATCCGAGCAACATGGAGTACACGTTCAGAGCCGTAACTCACAGCCCTGGGATTATAATCTGGAGAATCGAGGTAATGTGATTTTAGTTGCTGCAATAATGTCGACTGAAGTTTTATGAAAATCAAAAGAAGAGTTATTGGGCAGCAGTGACTGAACATCTCTAGCTATTAGATTTGAAATGCAGCTTTTTTTTCTTCTTCTTCTCTCTGCGTAACAGAAAATGGAGCTGGTGCAAGTCCCTGAGAAATCTCATGGAAACTTTTATGAGGGTGACTGCTACGTACTTCTATTTGTAAGTCTGTAAGGCTCTGTGTGCCAGGGCTCCAGGATTGTCTAGTAAAGCCTACTGCTGTGTTTGTAGACTTTGCTCTTTAGGCATACAGTGTGTTTTGAATAATGAAGCTGTGACAAAATGTGCTTGTATTTATACTTTTATTTCACATCAGATAGCATCCTCATCTATACACCACCCCACACTGACTGTTTCTCCACTGTTGTTTATCCAGACGCAGAAGTTCAGCAGCTCTCTGTCTTATGATATTCACTACTGGATCGGCTCACAGTCCTCTCAGGATGAACAGGGGGCGGCTGCTGTTTACACCATACAGCTTGATGATTTTTTGGGCTCCACTCCGGTCCAGCATCGTGAGGTTCAGAACCATGAGTCGGGTGCCTTCAGGGGATACTTCAAACAAGGAATAATGTGAGTGAAAGTGTTGGCACAGTAGGCCATCATTTATAGACAGTGAAAGAAACAACAATATATTCATCCTGTCTTTTTTTTAGCTATAAGAAAGGAGGAGTTGCATCAGGTATGAGACACACTGAAACCAACACCTATGATGTCAAGAGGCTGCTTCATGTCAAAGGGAAGAAAAGAGTGATTGCCAAGGAGGTGAGCCTTGCTGCACTGTGGTTATGTAACGTAATGAAAGACAGGAAGCCGTGTAGAAAGAGTGCTTTGTATTTTAATTTGTTTCAGGTGGAGATGAGCTGGAAGAGCTTCAACCTTGGAGATGTGTTTTTGTTGGACATCGGGAAGACTATCGTTCAGTGGAACGGGCCGAAGAGTAACAAACAGGAAAAGCTTAAAGTAAGATTTTTGCGACTTGCATTGGTGCCTGTGTATGTTGTTGGGTGCAAAATTAATTTACTGTTTTGTTTTTGTTGCTTGCGATTTGAATTGTCTGGGAAGATGTTCCATGAACATGATTTTTTTCATCATCATGATCTCCCCAAGTCAGTGCTTGGACCCTGGTGTATCTGCACAAAAAAAAACAATTTGCAATCCAACTCTCTCTAAAGACACAACATTATTTACATGGTACACATTGTAGGTAGACCTTGAAATAGGTCTGACTGTAAGTTCTTTCAGTGCTGACACCAGATCGAAATATCGTATCATATAACTTTTTGGGAACCTGTGAGCTTATTTCCTTCTTCCTTCAAACAGGCTCTGAATTATTCATTATCCCACAAACACTTCAAAACCATTTAATAGTAATGCAGTTAGTGCATCACTTTTAGATCCTGGATATTCACGTTCTAAGCATTTACACACATTTTAGTTAATTAAGTCACATTCAGCTGTTAACTAGCTTACAGTTTGCATGTCCTATAATAACACAGGATTTCTGGTTTCACTTGTTGTTACTCGCCAGAACTGTACTGTAAAAAGGCAAAGGGCATTGGGTCACATCTGGGAGCTCCACCTGTCCCTTGTAGCCTGGATGTTGTCCAGAGTCCTGTCGAAGTTGGAACTTATTTTACTCTATGTCACAAACATGAGGCTCTGGAAGCTGCCAGGACATTGTATCTTTTCTTCTCACTGCTCGACACTTATTAGACTTTCTTAGAGGGTGATTTGTGACACAGTACAACAGAACCGTACTGTAAACTAAAGTGAAATCCATCAGCACTTCTATGGCAATTTTAACAGTTTGTATACCTTTGGTAAGCTAAGTAAAGAGATAAATCAAACAGTTATTGCTGAGTAGTTCCTCATTACTTCATCATCATATTAGAATAAGTTCCTTAACAACAAACCACAGACAGCAGGTTTCAAAGCAAGTATTCTAATCATAACATTCAGGCCACATATATATTAATATTCACATCAGTGTTATTTTGATTCATTGTTTGGAAACCTGCTGTTTCTGATTTGTTGTTAAGGAACTTATTCTAATATAATTAATCAATGAACGCTTGACAACGCTATTTGATGTGTCACTTTATGTAGTAAAGCTATACAAGCTGGAAAAACAATGGACCATCATTTATGGTTCGGTTCTGTTGTACTGTGTTGCAAATTAGCCTCTAAGAAATGATAACAAGTGTCTAATAAGTGGGAAATAAAGATGCAGCTTAATGTTTGTGGACGGGAGTACCGGAGTTGAGTAAGTATGACAACCTCCGCGGGACTCTTGACAATATCCAGACTGCAAAGAACGAGTGGATCACCTGGATGTTAGTTCAAGGTTTTCTTCCAATGAGCAGAAAATGACCCAGTAAGCGAGTGGGACTATGTTAAATTGTTTGGTCCTAAGTATATTTACTGTCTAATAAAGATCACATCATTTCCAGTTTTGTCTAAGTTGATACAAAGTCTTGTTGCATCTTATTAGTGTACGGTAAAATTAAGTGTGACCAGATTTCTAAGAATCCAGCGCAGAAAGTCTGAAATGAAAAGCAGAAAACACTGGTATTTGTACAATTGACCATTTCAGTCTTTTAGTTCTTTCTACAGTAGATGTGTGCCTGTGTAAAGTTACTGAATGAGTCAAAACCACAGCTTGTGGCAACATATTTTAGTACACTGGACACAACATGACATTTGCACATTGTTAATACTTCACTTTTGAAATAGACTGTGAAATTTGTCCTAAGATTATAGGTGAAGTCTGGATTGTGTTGTACTGTACCTCTGCTTCTCAGGGCATGTTGTTGGCCAAAGACATCCGAGACAGAGAGAAAGGCGGTCGGGCAGAGATCAGAGTGGTCGAGGGTGAGGCAGAGAGCAACTCTCTTCACAGCATGAGGATCCTGAATGATGTTCTTGGTGAAAGAACCTCCACGCTGACAGACGGATCTCCTGATGAAACCGTTGACCTGGAACAGAAGTCAAAGCTCACACTTTACCAGTGAGCTGCTCCCTGATCTGTGTTATCCTAAATGTCTCATGTAGTCTGTGGGTGAGGATCCATCCATATTCAGTTAAAGTGTTGTTTATCTTTATTTCTTTCTGCCTTTATGTCAGCGTGTCAGATGCTGATGGCAAGATGAAGGTCACAGAAGTTGCTACCAGACCACTGGTTCAGGATCTGCTCAACCATGATGTGAGTTGGTGCAATACTGACTAAATGTAGGATGCATATAATTTACGTTATGGGCACAACTAGATGCATCGGAGTGCCACTATAAAACTTGATCCATCTAGTTTGACATTTCACTTTTCCTATACAAGCTAAAGGCTTTAAATTCTTGACACTGCAGGGTGAAGATAAAATATTTTACTAACTGATGTATGAAATAAGTTGGTTTTGTATACTTAGTGTAATGATCATTTTAGGACTGCTACTTCCTGGACCAGGGAGGGACGAAGATCTATGTATGGAAGGGGAAGAAAGCAAACAAAGCTGAGAGACAGGCTGCTATGGGCAGAGCTTTGGTAAGTGACACTACATCATTAGCTTGTGTTTGATTGATCTGGCATGACGTATTTATTTTCTTGTGTTGAATTCCACTTTTACAGGAATTCATCAAAGCAAAAAACTACCCCATCACTACCAATGTGGAGACGGTGAATGACGGGGCGGAGTCAGCTCTTTTCAAGCAGCTGTTCAAGAGGTGGACAGTAAAGGACCAGACTCAAGGAATGGGCAAAAAGCACACGAGAGGGAAAGTGGGTACGTACCTTTGTTTGTAAATCCACAGAAATAACAACAAGCAAAAAATGACATGCACATTTTTCTTTGAATAAAAACTTTGTAGGTTGTTGATTTATGATTTATTGCTGTCTGCTTTAGCTCACATCACACAGGAGAAATTTGATGCCACTCTGATGCACAGGATGCCAGAAGTTGCTGCACAGGAGCGAATGGTGGACAATGGCACAGGTCAAGTGGAGGTATTTGTGACTACTCTGAATTTAATTTTAGTCACACTGTATCAGGTTTGTCCGTCCATCAGTCTGTCAGTCCAATATTTTGGTACAGAATCAAATATCCTGACATTTCGAGTATGAATCACTCACGTCCATCATCTATCAATCAGTTCATGATTGATACCTCAAAAACTGACTGAACAGCTGGAGGCCAGCTACTTTGAGATTAATGGATGCTACATTTAGCACTGACATGCTAAATGTGATCATTGTACCACAGTAGCTGCTGCATGTTCATACTAAGTGTTGGTGGCAGGCTGTATGTCAAACATTCAGTAGTTGTTGGGATGCCTGTCAACATGCTAACTGCAGACATCTTACCATGCTAATGTCAGCAAGTTAGTACATTACATTGGCATTCAGGCCAAAGTGCAGCTAAGCAGGCTAAAGTAAGCAGGAAAGCTAGGTGCAGTTGAGACAAAGGCTGCGTCTGCAGTCACTCACTACTCCCTATATTGTCCCTTCTGTAGTGCTGTCCGAATGTGTAGTGAAAATCATTACACCCTATATAGTGGACTCAGCTGAGACAAATATTTTTTTATCCTGTTATCCCGTTATGGGAAATAATAGAGCTTTGTTTCCTCGAGATAACGGGATGATTTTCTGGAGAGAACAAAGCTTCATTATCTCGAGATAACGGGATAGAAAAATATTTGTGTACATCTCTGTACATAGTATCCCACAATGCATCATAGAAAGTAGTGTACAAACAATGGGTATTAATCTGGCCCTGCTGACAAAATACAGCATAGTTCAATGAAAACGGAGCCAAGTTTGACAGTGTAGAGCTGACCAGCACAAAATGAATGTTTTCCTTTGTTTTTTACAAGTAGTCCAGGACAGCAAGGTTAGCTCATTTCTTCATGCATCCAACATTTTTTTTTTCTGGGGTGTAATGTTACAGCCTCTTGGGGCCACTAGTGTGGCTACAAACTTTGCACAACTCTGACACACATCGGAGAGAAACATGCTGCTGATGAGGTTTGTTTGAAACTTTCAGTGCTTCAGGCCTCGTGTCTATCTACTTCACAGAAAAGACAACTGCTCAGACATCACTGGACCTCAGCCAGTGCTGTGCAGCAACACTTTTCTGCCATTTGTGTTTCAGAGTTAATTTACCTTTTTGATGTACCGCAGGTGTGGAGGATTGAGGATCTGGAGCTTGTGCCCGTGGACCCTCAATGGCACGGATACTTCTATGGAGGAGACTGCTACTTGATCCTCTACACTTACTTGGTTAACAACAAGCAGTGTTACCTGCTCTACATATGGCAGGTGAGGATGTACAAATTAAGTTTCTTACAAAGTGGCTGAAGATAAAATGGAGACATTTTGTCCTCCACATTCCCTGCTTTGGATTTTTCTGATTGTCATTTATATTATAATTATTTTAGGGGCGTCATGCAACACAGGATGAACTGGCAGCCTCGGCATTTCAGGCCGTGGACTTGGATCAGAAGTACGGTGGTGAACCAGTCCAAGTGAGAATAACCATGGGCAAAGAACCAAGACACTTTATGGCGATCTTCAAGGGTAAAATGGTCATCTTTGAGGTATGACTGTTGACCACATTTACAGTCATTTCTTTGGAATCATTGTGTTTGTTAAGTTTTTTAATTTACAGGCTTGTAAATTGTTTTAGAGTTTTTATAACAGTGAAGAATATGTCCTCTCTTGTTTTGAAGGGGGGCACGTCTAGAAAAGGATCTTCTGACCCAGAGCCTCCGATAAGATTGTTCCAGGTCCACGGCTCTGACCCATTCAACACAAAAGCCATTGAGGTCCCTGCGCTGGCCACGTCTCTGAACTCCAATGATGTGTTTTTACTAAAGAGCCAATCAGGAATTTATCTGTGGTACGGAAAGGTAAGATGGAGTTAAGATAAGAGAGAATTACAATACAACACGCTTCTTTTGTGGTATTTATCTTGTAATACTGTATCAGTGAATCAGCTATTAAATTAAAGTAAAATAGAAATATACTATATGGCCATTAGTATGCGGATACCCAGATTCAGATAGATTTCTTTGCTGTTGTCTGGGGCTGTTTTTCATGATTTGGAGTAGGCTTTGGGGAATGATCATGATTATTCCCCTCTGCACAAAGTCAGGTCAATAAAGAATAATATCTCCATAATTTGTTGGGTGTCCACAAACTTTTGTCTATACAATTGTAAGTATTTATGCCGGAAAAGTGTAAACATGTTCTCACCCTGTTAATGTAAACTGTTTTGATTTGTATTTGATCAGATGAGATCATGATGTCAAACTTTCAACACTGTTATTTTTTAAAAGTTTAAGTTATTGATAAGGTGTAACTGATTATTTTTTTTACAAGGGATCAAATGGAGATGAGAGGGCCATGGCGAGGGAGGCCAGCTCTGTGATTGGCCAAAATGGATCAGAGGAGATTGTGGCAGAGGGTCAGGAGTCCGTTGAATTCTGGGAGTTGCTTGGAGGCAAAGCTCCATATGCTAGTGACAAGAGGTAATGATTATAATACTAATGCTAATGTTGAAAAGCCAGGTGCAAGTGCATTACTCTTATAGTGGGAACAATGAAGAGGAAACACATCTGTTCTATATGTTTCGTTATGTGTTGTCGTCCACAGACTTCAGCAGATGGTTTTAGACCACGAGCCACGTCTGTTTGAGTGCTCCAACAAGACAGGCCGATTCATCGTGACCGAGGTGACTCAGTTCACACAGGACGACCTCAGTGAGGAGGATGTCATGTTACTGGACACGTGGGATCAGGTATGAGGTGACACTGTTTGTGACAACTACTCACAAACTTTGAAATTGTCTTCTTTCTTTTTTTGATCAATTCCGAGTTTTGCTGTAAATCTTTTTTTCCCCCCTAACTCTGTTATCTCTTCAGGTGTTTCTCTGGATTGGTAAAGAGGCCAATGAGGTTGAGCGCAAAGAAGCAGTGGTTATAAGCCAAGAGTACCTGTACACCCACCCAGGCGACAGAGATCAAGACACCCCCATCGTCATGGTGAAGCAAGGGTTCGAGCCACCCACCTTCACTGGGTGGTTCACAGCCTGGGATCCGTCCATATGGAGTGTGAGTGTTTTGGTTTTTGAATGAAATAGGGCATTGACATGCACATTGACGAGTAAAACACATACGCTAACAAACATGTCTTTCTCTCAGGGAGGAAAGAGCTATGAGGAGTTGAGGAAGGAGTTTGGAGATGCAGCATCAACTGTTGACGTCACAAATGTATGTGTTCATTTCTCAAGCTTTTTAACCCACAGAAACTGTTGCTTTCCTCATGGTGTGCTGTGTAATTTGAATTTTTGTTTACATTAGATACCAAAATCTTACCATTCTTCTTCATAGCAATGGTTTGGGTAAAGAGGTTATATGATTGTAAACTAAGCAAAGGGTCGTTTAAGGTGTTCTTGTGTTGTAAGCTTTGCTTCCAGTCTTACCTCAGACATCACTAGCATTACCGGCTGGTTAGTAATTCCTACTTTTGAATTCTGAGTGACATGCCATAATTAAAATAACAATGAAGACTTTGTTCCAAGTTAGTTTCTGCTACACAACTTTTATAACATCCAGGGACCGGAATCAAAAAAAGGACAAAAATCTACAAAAACTGTAACTGGAGTTGTCATTTCAGTGTCACAAGAGTAAGAGATAAATTAATGAAGATATCTTTGTTCCTTTAATGTGAATCTCCAGGAGCAGAACTCTGCTGAAAGGGAGAAATACTTTCAGCCCTTTCCACCTGAAACTCTGGTCAACAAGCTCGCCAGTGAACTGCCTGAGGGTGTTGACCCAACCCAGAAAGAGGTTAGTCTGTGTGTGTGTGTGTGTGTGTGTGTGTGTGTGTGTGTGTGTGTGTGTAGGAATTTCCTTAAGAAAACCTCAATTAACACCTACGAAAAGATTAGTTCATTATTGATTGATTCTTAAAAACTTTATTTCCATATGTGCTGAATTGTAATCTGTCTGTAGACACATTTCACATTTTCATGTAGCTGAACTATTGTCTCTATTTTTTCTACAATTAGTACAAAATCTTTATTTCTAGAAGCCTCCCAGGAAATATTCAAAACTGCAGGTCCACAAAAAAAATCTTTACCATTAATTTTCTCTAAAGTCTTGAGGTTATTATCAGTATCTGCCATGTGTGATTCAGTTATTTTATTTTCATGAACTACTTGATACTTTGTGGAGTTGTTTTTCAAACTTGTTATACAGTATTTTGTGAACTGCGTTTCAGAAACACCTCAATGACTCCGACTTCAGCAACACATTTGGGATCACCAAAGATGAGTTTGTGCGCCTGCCACAGTGGAAACAGCTTAAAATGAAGAAAGAAAAAGGGATGTTTTGATATTTTTATTATTACTTAAAGCCATCTTTAAGTCTCTCTTTGTGTTCTCTCCCCTTATTGATTTTCCACTTGATGAATCTTTTTGTTAACCTATTTGAGGGCAGGACTCAATTTCTCTTCATGCCCTGCATATACTGTGATCCATACATTTGTCTCAAATCACTGCAGTACAAGTCTATACTGTGTGATTTTTTAACCTGATGTTATACAAGGACACTTGTAGCTATTGTAATAATATTATTTGTAATCTCAATGCGAATTTTTTTTTTTTAAAACAGCATTTTATCCAACCCAGCACAGTAACAAATACTTAATTTACAGAGGCTACACTTTTATAAACCTTGAGCTCAGTCATAAACAGCAACTCAAATGTCCACGACTCTGATTTCCCTTTTAAGTAAACGTCTACTTTGCCATCTGTTGGCCAAATGATATTACAGCATGTGAGGTTAAATAAAAATACTTATGTTTAAAACCCCAAAGTTCCTTCACTTACCTGCAAGAGAGAGAGTGTGAGATCTTAATATCATTGAGTAATGTGGATAATATGAACATTTGAAGGGTGTTTTTGTTTGTTTTGGTCTGTTTTTCTTTTTTTTTGGAAAACTCTTCACCTGTGTTAATATTTGTTTCTGTTTTGGAAAATGAAGTGTGCAGAATTAGCTGTTAGCAGTTCCTTTTTGCTATTCATCATTAGAAGTGCTGACAAATATCACAAATAACACAATTACTTTTACACTCAAGTGTTCAAAATCCTGCCTCATTTGACCATATTCTCAGGATCAGGATGTCATTATCAGTTGTTTTTTTCACAATTATAAAATCCTGTAATTATGAGATAGTCATAATCTTGAGATACGGAATTCATAATTATGAGATAATACAACACACTTCTGTAGGAAAGTGATTCATTTTTGATTACTTTCAATTATATTTTCTGTACAGTTTACATTCAGTTTCGTCTAACATACTCTGAAGGCACCACAAAAACTGTGCTGATTTTCAGCATCACAAACCTCCAAAACTCTTAAAGTATTATATTTTCTTTAAAAGCTTCCTCTGACATTCATCTAATCATAATAACTTTAGGAATCATTCTGGGGTTTGTTCACCTCCATTTGTAAAACACAAGCCGATGAGAATTCTTGCAGGAAATTGCTGCGACATTCCTGCATCGGTTCAAGATATTTCGTTTTGAATGTTTTGAATATTTTAAATAGAAGTCAACACAAATCACTAACCAACACCAGCATTCTTAACTCTTTTTATTTTGATATGTCTGAAATGTTATATCAGGTACAAGTATAAATTTATGTCATTTACTGTAACATCTGAACATTCAATTCAAAGCTCAGGAGTCAAAAATATTTAGACTCATAAAATGCACTGAAGTACAGTAAGAACATATTTTTTGCATTGTTGTCTGAAAGTAAAACACAAAAACAATTTGTTTACTCAATACAATATCAAAAGTCACTGCTGTGTGTCCCAGTATCAGGGAAGCAGTTTTCCCTGATATTGTGACATTACAAAAAAAAGCTGTTGACTAAACAGGAAATGGACTTGTTGATGACACAGTAACAGTAATTTCCCATCAGCTCACTTTGTGTAAAAAGAGCAAGTCATCTGAGCTGCTTGTGACTCCAGTGGTCTGTGAACAATGGCAGTCGGCACAACAGAGAATCAAGTATTGGCATGTGAACCAGCATTGTTTTGAAACAGGCATGTGTGATTAAAGTAATGCAAAAGACAAACAATAGGCTTAAACCTGAAACATCATATGCAGCTAAATACAGCAACTGCAAACGTTCTACCTTTTTTCAGATTTCCATAAATGTATTAATATCTTTACACTTTTGTCAACCAACTGTACGGCAGAATCACTTATCAAAATTGTGATTTTCATTTAAAATATTTCAGTGTCACATGATATGTTCCCTCAATACTGTTGTAAAAGATCCAACTCAGGAATGATGCATGTTTTGCAAACAAAATTAAAATTGAAAATGCTTTTAATAAACCAATTTTTCGCAGTAAACAACTTATTTTAATAATACTTTGATCTAAGTGTGTGAAAGTACTGCATGCAAAAGTACTATTAAATGACAGATCAATTCATGTGTAGTTTGGAAATCAATATTCATTAGCAGTTGCTCATGCAAACTATTACAAATGAGGTGAAAGAGTCTACTCTTGCCTCAAGCATTACAAAAAAAATGTAACATTGTAAAAAAATACACATAAAAATTGCGATTAAATACAGTGTGTACAGCAATCAAAGACATCCAAAGAGACTTATTTCAGCAAGTTTCACTGCAAATGTGCAAACATACAGTATCACCATGCAGTCAGAGAGAAAACAGCCTGCGGCAGGTCAGCTGTTTATTTCCCGCTGACGTGTTTGGTTATAAAGGGAATGTTGTTTCTAATGTAATCTGACAATTTTTTTGCCACAATACAAGAACTTTAGAAAGTGCAAATGCAGCCAATTTCCCCAAATTTTCAAAACAAAACAGGAACAAGGGACAGTATGAAAATAAAATTTAAAAAAATGTTCTTGTGGAATCAGTGAGACAGTAAATAGATGGCATTTCCCTTATGTAAAAAAATCCCTTTCTTGTAACCTTCGCCTTTGATTATCAGTATCTAATCTTAGCTGTCAAGGAGCAATGTCAAACATGACGTAAACCTTCTTTACAGTGAGCTCTACAACTGAGGACAGTCAGACCAAATATCTTTAACTGCAGATGATGTTAACTTATTGTATGCAAGACTATACTCGTCCCATTTTGAAAAGCAAATTTAATTGCTAAAATGGTCGGACTACATGTGCAGGTATGGTTGAAGGCGTAACAGCAACAGTCCCTGTCCAAATACTTACAGAGCTCACTGTATTTTGTACACAGGTAAATCCTGATTTGTGTCTTGGCAGCTGTTAGTGTACAAACAAACTTTCTTAAAAGAGGACCAAAGAGATAAACAGCCAAGGCAGCATGGAGTAATTCCATGTGTATACACAGATAAAAAAAAAAAACAATTAAGACAGACATTAAAAGACATAATTGTCAAATTATATAAAGTAGTCATTTGTGGAAATGGTAAACCACCTGGATCCTGAGTTTCTTTATTGTGAATTGAAGTGAATCTTAATTTATACTACAGTGTATTACAGAAAGGGCTGCAACTAATGACTTTTTTCATTATAAATTAATCTGTAGATTATTTTTTTTAGAATAATCAATAGGAAACTCTGTCTATAACATGATGATTATGATAATAAAAAATGATCATTACAATTTTTTAGAGCCCAAAGTTTTGTCTTCACCAGTGTTTGTTCCACCAGTAATCCATAAAGTAAAGCAGCAAATCCTCATTTGAGAAGCTGAAACCAGCGTGTGTTTGGCATTCTTGCTTGAAGAATGACTGAAACAATTAACTGATTATCTAAATCGCTGAAGGCAATTTTCCTTTGATCAATTAAAGATTTATCGTTGCAGCTCTAATTACAGTAACTCTGGGTGTTGTCGACAGCTGCAAAGTTAAGAACATGAAGATCAGATTTTGATAACTAGCAAAGAGCTCTTGAATTTGACCAAATGATCAATGATAATCTCTGTCCTTTTCCCCAGCAGTAGATAAAACTGATGAAGTTAAGACACAACGCAGGCGTCAGGGCTTTTGGGGTCTTGGGTCTCGCCGTCTTTGACCTGACAGTTGTTGGTTGGACGTTTCTCTTTATTTTCTGAATCATCAGGCAGCTCCAAAGTGTCGCCATCCCCTGGAAAGATCCTGTCCTGCTCTGGAGTCTCAGCAGATGCATCCTCATAGGCACTTAAGTTGTCTGAGTCGTTCCTGTCCGGCGAAGGATCTCGTCCGTCATCGACACCATTTTCGTAAGGCCTCCGGAGAACCCCGTCTTCAGAGTCGAGATTGTCCAGTGCAAGAGAGGGTATGTGGGCCAGGGGCTTATTGACCATCCTCCGCGGCTTTGTCAGGTCACTTCCTTCTTCCTCTGCCTCTTCACCCTGACTCTCCTCCTCAGACGCTTGACCTCTGTTTTCACTGCTGCGAGGTTCACTCAGGGACGAGTCTTCTCTGTGTGCAGCTTGTCCTTGTCTCGTTGCCCCGTCTTCACTTCCATGTCTGTTCACAGGAGCAGATGGTTTATTCCTTTCCTGCAAAGAAAAATTTAATTGTGGATTAGTAAATCAAGAGCCTTTTCAGATAAAAATAAAAATATAATTACATTTGAAAATTAATGTGATGCATTTTAATTCCAATTGCAATGTGTACAAACTTGAATGTGAGATTTAAACATGAAAAAAATTAGTTTTAGAAGGAATAATTCAATGTCATTTTTGGCGACATTACTCTGTGATGTTTCGTTATATTCTTATTTCATCTGTCACGTTACCTCTTTTAATCTCTCCACCTCTTGCATCAGAGAGCAGACCATGCTCTCCAGCTTCCTCTTGGCCTCCCTCTCTCGTGCCAACTCCTACAAATGCAGAGAGACGCGGTCGCATCATGAGACGACCAGCAGCTTGTTGGTTTTAAACGTACTTGTTACAATTAGGAACAAAAGTGAAGTGGTGTTTCAGTTTTGGTGAGGCCTCAGCATACCAAAGTAGCCTGTCCAGCTTCCCTCTGGGCCTCAGCCAACAGCTCCTCTACGCCCTCCAGTGTGTCCTGCAGGACATCCACCTGGAACAACAGAGCCTCTCGCTCGACCTCCAGCCCACGCAGCTCCTGCACCACCTCATCATAGCTGGCCTGCAGCTCCAGCTACGCCACAAACACAGTTACAAATCAGTGTGGGCAATTTCAGAGGAACACGTGACAGTCAGTGGGAGGGCGAGTGTTTAGTGAGCTCTGAGGTGGGAGGCCTAATCTGGAAGCATGACAATCCCTCCATATGTAAAGGAATCATCTAATAATCACCAATATTATCAATAATAATATCACATCCATAAGAATCATCTAATAATATACCTGACAGAACAACTAGTGAACAAATAGTTTAATAGTTTATAATTATAATAACCATCATTATATTCATAATAATAAAAGCAGTAAGAAATAGTCACCATTTCTGGGAGTCCCATGTAGAGATCCTGGTCAGATTGCTGAAAGGAGAAAATGTAAAAAGCAAGTTCATTAGTAAATGAAACTTTTTTCTTTTTGATTACATTAAATGAAGACAAACGGGGCTGTAGAGGAGCATTTGATGTTCATCCTCTCATACACCCAAAATAATAATAACATAAACTTATGTGTGAAACATTACTTGAAAATGATGGTGTTAAAAATTACCATACACTTGATTGACAAATTTAATAATCATAAGTTTTCATGAAGGAAATCTTATTATATTATATAAAATGTTTAAAAATTCTGTTCCTGTTACTAAGTCCTGTCTTTACTTGGACTGATGATATCACAGACAAGAGCCTTCAGTTTGAGTTGTTAGACCTTTTTCACAGACAACATTTTGACACGTCACAGTAGAAAAAAATAGATAATAATAAATAAATAATTAAAATGAATGATGACTGAATTACATTTAACTACTTCATTTCTGGAAAATTTCAGCTATAATTGCAACTCCAAACTTTTTACCAAACACTATTACTGCTAAGTGGCGTCTTCATAGTATTTTGATTGAACACTTGATCGACCCTAGTTTTTCATTTTATGTTCATGTAGTTGATCCTCTGGTGTCTCACAATCTAATGGGTCTCAGGTTTCGTTACACTGAAATCCCAGCTATCAAAACATGTGACCTATGTAAATACTGTTGACGCACCATGTTTGATAATAGCTCTCAGTATGTGATAAAGTATGATGTAAATGCTTGTTGTGGCAACACGGTCTCAGGTCTCAATAAATGACCTACTAAGACGCTTAAACTGGCTTTTTTTCACATTAGACTCACAATTTTTTCCTTAGTACTGGTAAATTAGAGGAAAACAGCACACAGCACCAGAAATAGCAAATATTAAGCTGTACGTCAGTCAGCATAAGTATTATCATATAAATGTACTTAAATCATCAAAAGTAAAAGTACTGATGTCCCCTGTGAATAATGTGTTATCATATAAGAGCTGGTCAAGGTGGGGCTGGAGTTCCCAACCTAGGTGTCCTACAAAGAGTCTTGAGATGATTAATGAGGTAACAAAGACAAACAAAGCTCTAACAAATGATTGTATATTCATAGATTTCTCCAATCTTCAATATGTGGAGGATCGTGGATACATTTTCTTTATTTTATGCTTGCACATTGAATGGCCTCTGTGTATGATAATGTGCTATACAAATAAATTTGCCTTGCCTTTAGGCCTCAAATAGCTAATTAAAATTAGACAATGTAAGAAATGTAAAGGGGAAATGCCCCAATTAGACATCACAACTCAACACGTTTGGGAACCACTTGCTTAATCTTTAACATTGTGTTGGATTTTATGAGCTTATCATATGTGAAAACTTAATTTGCTGCTGTTTAACTACTAACCACAGTTGTCAAATTAGTGCAGTGTAAATAAAAAAAAAGCTATGAAGTAGAATGAAATGGAAATGCCCAAGTAAAGTACACGTACATGAGAGCATGTACAGTTACTGTGCACCACTGATCGTTAAGAAGTGGGTAAACTGCAGATAATCAGGACCCCGGTCAGGTTAGATAAGGTGGAGGTATTACAGTGTAACTACAGGTGGCCACCCCCTGGCTCCTGAGCGTGACGTCTGGCTCCTACCTGGCTGTCGCTCCTCCTCTTCAGGGTGCCTGGTCGGCTGTCGCTTCGTGTCAGACGCCTGGATGAACTCTCAGTCTGATGATAAAGAGACAAAGACACATCTCAAGCAGAGCCCGGGATCACGTACAGCCGCAACAAAAACAACAACACATGGAGTCAGCTTCTAATGGGGAAGTGGTCCGAAGAAACAGGCCTGTTCAAAACAACTGGTTCTTTATCTGAGCCGCTGTTCGTCTTAAACCGCAAACAAAACGTCTTAACGTCTCACTGACTCCGTATTTCTAACGTAAATAGATTTAAAACACTGAAATTGAAGCATAAACCAGTCGTGACGTTAGCTTTAGCTCTACACAAACCCTCTCGCCGCCGACGCCGTGATTTCCCTCGGCTCACCTCTTTTATAATGCTGCGGAGAGACTCGTCCTCGCTCAGTCCCCGAGAAAACGTCCGCTTCTTTGGAGAACCACTGCTGTCCAGCGTGACTGAATGCATTTTTATGGTTTATATTAAGCCTTTGTTTATGTAAGAGACACCTCCGAGCTCTCTGGGTGAAGTGGTGTTTGGTGTTTGTCTCCTACGCAGCAGCAGCAATGAGTGCACTGTCGACGCCCAGGCCGTGACCTACGGAAAGCCACGGGGACCAGATTGTCTTGAACACCGCCGTCACTCCGCCCACATTCACAGAAAAAGTCAAAGATCGCAGGGAGAGTCATGTTTGGAGCTGTGGGGAGTTAAAAAATAAATGGCTTTTTGTTTGTTTTAAAGTTCAGATAAGCAGCATGGCGCATGTCAAGCCGAAATGAATCAATGACAACAAGGCCGCCAGGTATTTGGTATACTATATCAGCTGAGTTTGGTGGTTTATGAGAAAAGTAACTGAGTAGCTACATTTACTCATATAGTTTGAGATAGTAGTAGCCTACTTGAGTATGTGTATATTTTTGCTACTTCACAACTGCTCCTCTGCATTTTATCCACTATATTTATTGCAATATTATATATTAAGCTATCCAGCAGTATAGAGTCATTAAAATCAGCCCCACCTTTACCAGTTGCAGGATTAAATTGGTGTGCAAATTAAGACATTAAAAACTACAATCCAATAATGCTGATAATATATTATTATAAAAGGGGCAGTTCTGCATAATGAGTACTTTTACTTTTAGTCAGTTGGCAATTTATTGGACCCAGCTAGCTAAAACTAATGATAGTCCAGTACAACAGTCCTGCAATAAAACCAACCCTCCTGAGCGTTATAAGGTTCAGTTTTTGTTGAAACTGTTTAAGAGAGAGAACAGGGTGTTGATTCATTTTTATGATCATTTTGGAGGCTGCAGTTTGTGGTGATGTTAAATTGTATTGCGTTAGAGAGAGGCAGGTGTTTATATTTATTTATTTTTGTCCACTTAATTTATATCAATGGATGTAGGTTAAATGGCAGAAACACCTCTCTGTGTAACATAAAACTGTTCAACAGCTCCACAATCTACATCATACAGTTGACTCAACACCTCTCTAACACAGTTTCAATAAAAACTGAACATTATAATCTTCAGGAAGGGGGATTTATTGCAGGACTCATGTATTACTGCATTACACTGTATAAGTTTTGGCAAGGTGTTCCTAATAAACTGACAGCTGAATGTATATTGATACCAATACGTTTGTACTTTAACTTAAGTAAAGCTTTGAATGTAGGCCTTACACTTGTAACAGTGTTTCTACTTTTACTTTCTATCGAAGATCTGAATGCTGCTTCCACCACTACTGCGAGGTATTTTCAGGTGAGTTTGATGGTTTATCAGTACTTTGTGGAAAAGTAGAGTATACGGGATCTCTGCCACTTAAACTTTGGTAAACACCACATCCTTGTTTTTTATTTCAATGAGCTAACATTAAGTTCAACATGACTGTGTAGTCAGATCAGATAACACAACTGAGCATTATATCTGCAATGTACAGTACGTTCGTCTCCACAGAGAAAAGACTGGTGAGTATTTCCTCAAACAGAGTCGCTGCAGACTGAGATGGCAGAGACATGGTGTAGTTTTGTCCCACAGATACTCCAGTATATCACCCCAGTTCCCGTCCAGTTGAAACAAACTCCCAAGCAGTGCATGCATTCATACAGATCCCCAGAAGGAGCATGAGATGAATGAGAGTGTACATCCATGCTGAGAGGAATGACATGGCAACATGCCAACAAAACTTGTCATTATGATACAGTCTGCAGCAGTTTAATATAGGGGTCATATATCAGTAAGCACATGTAAATATAACATAGACAGTTTTTGTATTTGTTCAGTAAACATACTTATACTAAGAATTTAAATTGCAAATCAGGTCTAAGTTGGTAACATTTCATTTTGTTTGAAGTTGCAGATCATAGATTTAATACACAGAAACATTATTTTCACCATGCTGGGTGACATGAGTGAAGGGAAAAGGTCTGTGTTTCCCAAACCTGGATTTTCTGCCCAAGTGCTCTTACAAGAATAACTTCTTGTCATGAAGTCATGTGGCATTAAAGGTATAGTTTGACACTTAATAATAACGCTTTCCTGCTGAGATTTAGATCAGAAGATTGATACAGTCTGTATGACAAGGGTGATGCTACAACCAGGAGACATTTAGCCTATCTTAGCATAAAGACTGGAAACAGCTAGCCTGGCTGAGTAAAACGGTAGCAAAATCCCATCAGCACCTTTGAAAATCACTTATCAAAACGTTATATCTTGTTTGTTTAATCCGTAAAAGTTATGCAGATTAAACAAAAAAAAAAAGACATAACATGCAGCTTACATGAAAACTAAAAACTTACACATGCTCTGCTCTGCAGCTGCAACTATGTTTCCCTCCAGCAGATGACACCAGTGGGTCAGTGTTGCCACAGTGACTACAGGAAACCTATTGCTCCACAAGGGGCATCTGTAGAAGTCTGCTCCAGAAATATCACAACTTTTATCAAGCATGTATACAGTCATGAAAACAGTATCTCTGCATGGTTTGTAGCTCGGCAACTTTTGATTACATCCTGAGGTTTTTGCGTATGGGGTGAGTTTATAGATGAAATATGACTCAGATAGAGCTTAAAATTTCACAATGCATAATAATGAAAGGAGAAGCAATATAGAAATGCATGACACTTTAATTGGAATCACCAGTTTCATAAGTAAGTAGGCCTATAATTCATTTTATGAAAAGGTATGCTGCTGCTGCATGAATGATTGCAAAACCTATTGATATGTTAACCATTTATTACTTTTTTCACCATGCTGCCTAAAGGGATTTAGCCTTTCTAAAAGCTTAATGATGCAACCATGAGTCTGTAGAGAAGGGCATATAACTACTTTTCTGGAGACTAACGCTCAGTTTAAAGATCCCTGCTTGGCAAAACCCTGTGCAACATCTTAATAATCAGGTAATAACCATCCGGTGCATGAAGATCCATTATAAGTGATTTTTGTTTTTTTTGTTGTTTTGTTTTGGTTTTTTTTTAACTAAAATGCACCATAAACATTTAGATGCGTGTGATTTGTGGGTGGATGTGGAGAGTTAGAGAGGAATCCATGCGGCTTTTTCCCCCCCAGTTTACACCATTAAAATCATTTATAACAACAGGCGCAGTGAGCCATAGTTTCTTCCATCATCATAATAACCTAATTGGGCAATATCTCTAATGTGAGACATTGTTAGTGCACTGTAAAAACATTTATACTCTCATAACAGTGCCTGCACCCTCCCTTCGCTCTGTCCCTCTTGACTTGGTGACAGACCTAAAAGCCTTTTGTTGCAATCTTAGCCAATGGAGACGGATTACGACACCGGGCAGCTGAGATATATAAAGAGCCCCTTTTTGACCGCACTTGCACATTTTTCAGTGACACTTCTGAACATTCACACACCTCCATGGACTAAATTGTACAGAAGACCCACAAAACAACCATTATACTACATGTGAGCGGGCTATGCATTCATCAGACAGATAATTTGTTAACTTTCAATCAAAGCAGCCTGAACCGAGACACACTGGAACGCACTTTTTTTTTTTTTTTTTTGAAATTTATTGCAAAAGCTCCTGCTGCAAAAAAAGCAACTTCGGGGTGATCGTACTGGATTAGATGCATGTCACTGATTCCCTGCCTTTTGTAGGATAAGGCAAGCAGCGGCGCACATCCGAGAGAGGGGATATAACGGGATAAAGGGAGTAAAAAAAAGACAAGAAAAAGAAAGAAAAAGTTGCATTGCCTGGTGTTCGCGCATCGTCATGCCGAGGTACAACTTCTTACTGTGCTTGATGGTGCTCATCTCCCTGGGACAGTCGGGGAGCGATGAGCCCAATCTGCTGCTGCCTCCTGCCAGCGAGACGCCCACGGATGCCGGGCTGTCTCTGCTGGACGAGGACGCCGGTGCTCACGAGTGTTCCGCCTGTGTCTGGAGGGAGCAGAGCAAAGTGCTGAGACTGGAGACTATTAAGTCCCAGATCCTGAGCAAACTGCGTCTGAAGCAGGCGCCCAACATCAGCCGGGAGGTGGTCAATCAGCTGCTGCCCAAGGCGCCTCCGCTCCAGCAGCTCCTGGACCATCACGACTTCCAAGGAGACGCGTCGTCCCAGGATGAGTTTATGGAGGAGGATGAGTACCACGCCACCACGGAGTCCGTGATCACCATGGCCTCTGAGCGTGAGTAATCGTTTACAACCCAACAATATTGTCTCCAAATGCGTCATGCGCGTAATTGCGGAGCAGATAGGTTGAAGTGTCTCAGGCCTGCTGCGTGGACAGTGGAGCCGCTGTGGCTCAGTCAAGTCAGTGACCTAACCTACTTTTCGAGATTGGGATCTGGGGGTCCACTCTGTGTGTCTGGAGCGGGCTGATAAAATTAGACAAATGGCTCTGGTCAGCTGTTTGCCACGGCTGTCAAAATAGGGATTAACGTGTGGACCTGATAAATCAATAATCAGCAGCATAAAGAGCCCTGTCACTCTGAAACAGACAGCTCCAATATGGCCTGATGAACTTTTGTTTTCATGGTGATGATCATGATGATGATGAGGAGGAGGAGGAGGGGGGAGGAGGATGGAGGGCTAAGTGCTGTTGGAGCAGGGTGTCTAATATTTAGCTGCTGAACTCCTCAGTCCACCTTCCTGCTGTCATGTTCAAACTTTCCCTCTCTGAGATCGTTTTTGTGTGCAACGCATGGCAGACCCGCTTGAATGTCAAGTGCATTATTAATGATAATGCAGCATTTGGCTGGCAGTTGCATCACTTTATCCTTTATGTCCTGTTTTGCATAAAAGCCCCTAAATTCTGGAGTTATGATCACGTCGTGAGGCCCTCTGATTATTGCCCCCTGACAATTTGCTCGCCCTCTTATGGTTTCCCATAAATCCACAGATAAACCGCAGGCAGGCCCCTTAGAGACATTTTATAAAATTACTGTTGAACCCTGGCAGCTGTGCTCTATCGGTCTTTTATAGGAGGCTCTACCGGTTTCCCTGCTGTTCATCGCAGTGAGAAAAAGTGTGTCCAAAAAGCTGCTATTGTTCCCCTCATGCAGCGGCCCCCCTCGGCCGCACTTGCCTTTTAAATGCGAAGTTTATAGGCGCAGCTCGTTTTTTTTTCACCACGAGTACACAAAGACAGAGAATCACTTAGTGTCGAGGGGAGTGTGTGACCTTTTCCTGGCGAATCGCGGGGTTCAACAACATTTACACACGTAATATATTCTGCACAAGGCGGATGAAACACACTCCAAATAATCATTTTTTCTTTTTACTCCAGAGTGAACAAAGATAGGCCTGTGTTCAGGAGACTGTGGCCTTATGTGTTGTCTGACATAATTAATTTATCATTATAATACTATCTATCTATCTATCTATCTATCTATCTATCTATCTATCTATCTATCTATCTATCTATCTATCTATCTATCTATCTATCTGCATAATAAAGGAGCCTATAGTTTCTCCATACTGGTTAATTAGCTTTTGAATAAATTGGTCCAGGCCTATGTTTGGTCTATTTTGATACCTTGTACTTTAATTTTACTGACACCTCCATCACCTCTCCTGACAGCCCCACCTGTCTCTGTCATCAGTTGACAGTTGTAACTGCAGGTCATCTGAATCGCTCCTGTTCCAGCGCTCTCTTATAACTACTTATTTTTTTTAAAAACCACTTGCAAAACTCTTTTTTCGCGAAAACCTTGTGTACATTGTAAAAATAGTTTCCTCTGAGAGTTGCTCAGCTGATGTCTTATATCTTACAAGTGACATATAGAGGCATTGTGAGGTATTTGAGTTACTGTTTATCCATCTATCTATCTATCTGTCTATCTATCCATCTATCTATCTATCTATCTATCTATCTATCTATCTATCTATCTATCTATCTATGTATCTATGTTTCTCATATACCTGCTCACAAACACTCATACTGTATGTGATATATGCTGACAACTGAAACTTTCTGTAATAACCTGCTGTGATTTCTCTGATGTGCAGATCAGTGCTTTACTGGCTTATTCCCTCTCCACTTGTAAATATAGACAAGATGAAACTCCCTCCATCTCAACACCCTCAGCTGTACATTACAGAGGAAACAATAACCTCCAACTATATTTTTGACTCTTTGCTTCCCATCCTCTGTACGCAAACAAACAAACACACACACACACACACAGACGCACAAAACACCATGCCGAGTGATTTGATACCTTCTCAAGCCAGAGGAAAGGTATTATGTGTGACGCTGGCTAATTGCATACTTCTAACAGCATCACGCCAGCCAGAGCAGCTTAATGACTGACATTACTGCTATATCTGTCATGTTACAGCACTTCCTCTCTGCTCTGTTTGCCTCATCTCTTTATGTCAGCTGCAGATTTTATCATCTGCTCCTTCTCTCTCTCTCTCTCTCTCCCCCCTCCCTCACCCCCCACCACCCCCCCACCCCCACATTCCTCCCCGTTAGCCCCCTCTCTCCTTCCTCCTCTTTTCTCCGGTACTCATGGAAGAGTTGAGAGAATGAGTGCATCTTTTTTGCCTGTGGCGCCTTAGTGATCCCACAGGATTAAAAGTGCCTTTTTCTGTCTCTCTGATAGAAGGAGGACTTCAAACACTATTCCCTGCGCACCTCGAACCCAATCACCCTTTCACGGTCGTGCACACTGCCTTTGATGGGCCATGTGGGTTCACACAGTACATACTGAACTGGACCTGTGCCAGAGTTGCTTCTTAGTATTCACTCAAGGTACGTGGGTGCCGCAGTGGGGGTTGAGAGGGTCCATGCTTCCTGGTCTCTAATTACTATGAAATTTCATGGAAAAGTACAGCTATTTATATCATAGTGCGGCACTTTATGTACTAAAACATCTCCCTCCATACAGCTTGTTGTGTAGGTAACCGCTCCGCTTGCTGCTCATGCAGAAAAGGTGACTCGGTTTATGAGCAGTTTATCAGGGGAATTTTCTACTGCAGCACTGACAATGAGTGTTGATGATTTTTTCTTAATCAACAAATCTGTTTGCATTAACATATGAGCTGAAGTGTGGGAGTTTGTACATGTTGATTTATGTGTGTAATTGTCATGAGCGCTTGTGCGAAGTGTGTATTTTGGAGCTTGGTTTGTTTTGCCTGAGGTGGGGTGAGGATTTGACCCCTCTAGTCTCCCATTTGTCACCTGTCCAAGACATTTAGACCAGACCTTCCTCTGCCATCAGAGACCTTGTCCTCCTTTCTGTCTCTCTCTCTCTCTGTGTTTTGATGCTGACACGCTATTTGATGTCTGGCAACTCCAGAAGAACTTAATGTATTCTTGATCTTTTTTGCTGTGGGTAAACTTTTTTTGTGTCTGTGTGCTGTGACATTAATTTTAAGATTGTCCAGTAACAGAGAATCCAGCAGAGAGCAGCACTGGCTTACCCTCCTTCCCAGCCTTTATTCCATGTTTAAATTTCATTCCAGCAAATGGACACGTCAGTGTGTCCAGAATGTGGGGAATCAGTGACTGTTTGCAGAGAAACACTTCACTTTTAAGGGGATTAATACTGAGGTTTAGATGTAAAAGATCACATTTGAAACATTTCCAATACCACTCAGTTCTTCTTGACACCTCTCACTTTGTTAAACTTTTTTATACCCACATTTTGTCTTGTCCGTCTTGACTTTGTGTAGGCTAACATCACAAAGTGCTATACTGGTATTATTATGTAATCTCGTTAAGATGAGGCACATTCAGTTCAAGCACAGGCTTACACAACTCAGTACATAAAATGAACATCCACACACATGTAAAGGTATGTATGTACAAATTTCCACATGTTCACACTTGTGTGGATGCATAAGGATGCTCACACACAGTCACACACACTCACACACCCACACACACAGTCACACACACACTCCAGAGAAAAGTTCTCCTATTGACAAAAAGGGTCACAGAGTTCACAGCTATGTGATATATTGGAAGAGGAGACTATTAACCTCATCGGGTCTCTTTCTTTGGCAGCAAAGACGGACCGGTAGTAACTTGAACACTTATCCCCCACCACACACACACACACACACACGCTCACACACACTCATCCACTAACCACTCCCACAAAAAAACAAGTCTTTTATAGTGTTGACCCTATAAAAGGGTCATTTCCTGAAGGTGCAGGAACCATAAAAATTAAGAGGGAGAGCGCTAAAAGGACAGAGCAGCAGAAGTCGGACTGTCTTCAACTCGCTGGCCAGTGTTTGCCGGAAGTTGATGACTATGTGAGGTTTTTATAGATTTATTTATTCCATGGAGGTCTCAGTTTGACGATGACACCTGTTCTCCCTGTGTCATTGCTGGCATCAGTTGAGGGAAAGATAAACTTTGGTGTTGAATTGTTTGGAGGCCGGGGCACGACCGGTTTGTTTAAAAAGGAGTAAAAACTCAAGAAAGAAAGGTCTGTAGGACTGTAGAAATTGCACAACATACTGTCAACTTTATGGCTAATAAAATTTCAAAGGGACCAAAGTCTATTAATACAGGGACAAAATTTCCCCAGGACCTCAGGAATCTCACTCCTTCCACCCTCCTTCCCCTATTCCCACGCTCCCGTGTACCAGTCCCTGCAGCCGGTCTTTTCTTTTGGCATTTGGGAGTATGTTGCTTTGGAATTTAATGCATGCTTTCACCAAAAATACAACACTGAGAAGTTTGGAGAATGGATGCAAGACTGCATCAATGTCAGTCAGGAAGAATTGGCTGTGCAAGAATATGTTTTGTCCCCTATGTTTTCAGCTGGTGTGTGTATCCACTGCTGAGCTCTTCATGGCTTCTTTAAAGGATTTCAAAGAGTGTGATCGAGTTAGGTGCACCGCGGCTCATGCTGCGGGTATGAAGGGGGGGTGGGGGTGAAGGGAAGAAGGGAGTGAGTCCGCAGGGAGCAACAAGCAGCCCAGTCCTATCCTAAAGGGACAGAAATCATGGAAGGGTTTTATAGGTACAATTAAAAAGACCTGAAACAGATGTTACGTTTCACTAATAAAGGAAATAATTACTTCGCACCAGTAATTAAGCCCTGTGTAGGGACATGAGTAAGGAGGAGGAGGAGGAGGGGAGTGAAAAGATAAAATGGAGATCATTGAGGGGATTATTGTTGATGGATGCGTTCAGGCTTTGTGTGGTCGTGTGCGAGGAGCTGCTGAGGATCAGTGTATGGAAGAGTCCATTAAATCTAAGAGGCGTTTAAGCAAAGGAAATGCTGCATGGACATAATGTTGGATCCCATGAGGGAGCCACTGTGTCGGAAAGAAGCACAATTAACAGTGGATTAGCTCATGATTATCTACATGAAAATTTAATTAGCCTCTTTTCTGCGGCAAGGGAGATCAGCTTCTTGCTGTATTTATCACCTGTGGTTGTATTTCTGCCAGCCTTACCCACATCACCCCAGGAAGTTCATTATGAAAATGCACAGTTGAAGTGATTTCTTTAGGGAGAAGAGCAGAGTTTGATTCATATAATGTACAGCACAAATGGATAAAGAGAAGCCTATAAAGGGAACGATAGATAGTTTCATGTTGCACAGAAATCCTTGAGGATACGGTAAAAAGAAAATGCTTCATAGAGGGAGCTTTGGCACAAAGTGGCCACACTGACTTTGTCTTTAGAGAAAACTCTTGGCTCAGGCTCTGACAGATTTGGGTGGCTTCAGGGATTTTTTTTAGTAGCTGAGTGTGTTCAAACAGAAACACTTCCAGAGAGAAATATTGTAAATTTTTGAGTATTTAAGGAGATGTAACTAATCAGTGGATGGCGTTTGTGTATGTGTGTGTGTGTGTGTGTTTGTGTGTGTGTGTGCGTGTGTGTGTGTGTGTGTGTGTGTGTGTCTGTGTGTGTGTGCGTGTGTGTGTGTGTGTGTGTGTGCGTGTGTGTTTGTGTGTGTGTGTGTCTGTGCATGTGCATGTATGCGTGTGTGTATGTGTGTGTGTGTGTGTGTGTATGTGCATGTGCATGCATGTGAGTGTCTGTGTGTGTGTGTGTGTGTCTGTGTGTGTGAAGGATAGTGCATGTATGTGTTTGTTTGAGATTTAAGGGCACAATTTAAAAAAACAAAACCCTGACCTGCTGCAGTTTGAGAGTCAGGTTCAGCAACAATAAACACATGAAATGTATTTGGGTGGATTAGATTAATTGTTTTTGCAAGCATGCAGGCTAGAAGTTCAAACAAGTTTATTTGAATACATTACACGTAGTTCATGCATGATGTGTAACATGCGTTAAATAACTGAAAACTGAAAATGTATTAGAAAAATGAAAACAGACAAACAGGGAAGAATGCAGGATGAAATGAAGGATGTAAAATGGTCTTAGCAAACTAAGACTTGTTGAGCATACTAGTTATTTTTACCTGCTTTAAGAGGTGATCATCATTATCTTATAAATTATCTTATACTTATAAATGGTGCTTCTCCATGTTTTGTTTGGACTCTGGGAACAGGTTACCTGAGGGCTTATGATGTTTCATATGGCAAAGGTTAGATAGATGGGTGAGAGAGGTTATCAAAGTTCTGTCTGTATTTACTGTGAGAAGTTCAGGCTCATCTAACAATTGATTTCCTGAATACGCTGGTTGCTGAGTCTAATGGAGCATTGTCACTTGATGACAGAGATAAATGTGAGTGTCATCTGCATAGTTGTGATAGTGAACTTTTTTTTTCTTAATTATTAATTCGTATGTAAAGCATCAAAAGTGATGTACAATGTCTGGAACAAGAGTGGCATTGGATCAAAGTTGTCACATCAGTTACCAGTTGTGGGATCTCCAGCAAGCACAAGTGGCTGTGTTCATGACTGGGAAGCCAGTGAGGGATCGTGTCCTTGTCGGAGCACAAGGTCCAAGTTACTGGTGCTCTGCAACAGACTGAGGCAGCGTACAGTGTGAAGAAATATAATTTGATTACAGACAAATAATCCCATACATTGACTCTGCAATGTTAAACATTTTATGTATGTTGAGGGGGGAAGGATAGCTTTTAGGGCTCAATAGTTAATTAAACACGTGGTTAAAGTCATTTTATTTGCAATACAGTAAACTGTTGTAAAACAACAATTTATGTCTTATTGTATGGATTGTTATGTATTCTAATGTAATCGAATGTAATGCATGGTTACTGCAGGCTCACTGCCATCGTTGAATGATTTCCAACACAAATGTATTGTAATATAAATTCATGGAGCTGTTTGTCAGATGGTTTGTGGAGAGTTTACACTGATCAATGTTAAAAAAAAATATCAGTGACTCAGAGGAACATGATCTCAGAGGTTTGACCGAAGACTGTAACAACAACCAATATGTGCTGCCAGTGTTTATACAGTACGTGTTGTTCTAGGTCACTTGTAGCATGTAATAATGTGGAGCAGTCGAGTCTCTGTTCCACTAGCTTCCATAACTCAGTACAATCTCTCACTTAGCATTTCCTGAAAAGAAATTAAATGTGTTCCTGCTCTCCACATTAAGAGAAAAATCTGTATCTGCTACAGTCGTTGCCATAGGAAACTGAAACCTTTGATATCAATAAAGTTACTTTGTGAGCACAGAGAAAACTACATATTAGGTCCCATGAAAAAAGGTGAAACAGCGCAAGTATTTATTTAATCTCAAATTGGTTTTGTGTATTTTGATAAAACTGTTCACTTTCTCTTCTAAAGTATTTTTTCTGCTCAACTTACCTGTTGTGATCTCCCTCGACTCGTTCATGGATTTGCCTCATCTCTCGGGCATGACCGTGAACGTCAAGAGCTCATGGGAAATGAGAAATGGCAGCTAAAAAAATATGAGCTTGTTTCAAGCAAGCCACACAACATACTGTTGAAAAAGGCTCCAAGGCTGGGTTGTTCGTTATTCACTTAGTTACAGATGTCAGTAGGATTCTGAATGATTCTTACTGGTTCTTACTTCAGCTCTCTATAGATAGGCAAGCAGGTTTGTAGAATTGAACTCCATCAAACGAGGCAATAAACAAAATCGACCTTTGTCATTCTGCTAAAACTGGACCATGACAGAAGATAAGCAGCCACACAATTTAAATTATAATTCTTCTACTACAGGTTTTTACCTGCTGAGATGAACAAACAGTTATTTGTCCATCTCATGGAGATGTTAGCTGACAAGTGATGTGAACTGAACTTTGCTTTAGTTTCTGCCACAGAGTAAACTCGTCTGTCGATGATTTGTATTGTACAAATGTTTGTATGTTGTGTTAAGCTGTGCCTGTTACATTGAGCAATGATCATGTACCGATTTTTCTTTGGTAACATTGCTGTTCAGTACAGCGACTTGATGACCAGCAGTGAAGTGCAAGTTAATAATGGGTGTAAATATTGTCCTTTGGTTATTCAAATTGAATTGACAGATGAATTGTGTTATTCAGTGAAGTAGCTCAGAAGAAACAGTCAGTTGAAGAGATATATAGCACATTATCACCACATTTAGTGACATATGGTTAAGCCTGCAAATGAAGAGTTTGTTGCTAAATCTGTGTTTTCATTGTTCTATACTCTCTCCTTGTGTACACACTTAAGTAGACTAAATCACAAAGTTCATATGTCCAAGAACAAAACTTTAATTTGTTGTATGTATTGGCTGTGAAGGTGAAGTCTGCCATATAAGATTCAGATTTCAGAATATTAAAGAGAGTACATGAAATGAAAACTGTGTGAGCTTGATTGAAACTCTCAGCATGCAGGTGATGAAAACATAGTCAGAGACATGAGCAATATGTCATCACAGCTTTTCTAAATCACCAGGATATAAACAACCTTAAGGTTTCACCTCAGTAATAAACAAAACAACTGGGTGTTGCTCCCCAACGTTAACCCCAAATAAAAGTTAACAAAACTCTGGTCAGCCATAAATGTTCATTTTACTGGTCATTCTAGTTTTCTCATTTTCTTTTTGTGTGTGTGTGTGTGTGTGTGTGGGGGGGGGGGGGGGGGGGTGTCTTTTTAAAAGCACAATATGGATTGGACCTTAATGGTTAGTTAAAATTCAGTGGGTATAAACTGAGCCTTTTCACCAGAACTGTTGTTAGCTTTGTGCTTTAACTATAATAAATCAGTTAAATGTTGTTCACTGTTATTACATCGTTTCATCATGCAGTGATGTTTCCTTTATTGACAGTAATAAAGAACCTGATGGCCACATTCAATTCAGATAAGTAATACTAATTTGTCCTGTGACTAAAGCCTTTCATCAGTCTAAAGCAGCAGCAGCTCAGACACAGCAAATCAATCAGAGCCATCTTTCTGCCTTGTCCTGTTTACATATCTACTTATGCGACATGAGTAAAAAGTTTTTGGTTTTAACTTGTGGAAGCAGAGCAGAGCATTGTCTTGTGACATTAACATCTTGCATGTATGTGTGGATGCACACAAACACAAGTGGTGAGACCCCAGCATGCTTCCTGCTGTCCAGCTGTCCACCTTATTGCAGTTCACTGCACGCTCAGTCTTTTCATCCTCTGTGCCCGTCCTGCTGGAGATGTCCCACAGACGTTCCCCTTATAATACAAACATATATAACCCTAAACACTAAAAGCAATGAGCTTCGAGTCTGTTTGCTGATGTCAGTCAGTTTAGAGCTTGTGCATGTTGTGTGTTTATGTGCAGTTGCATGTTTCCATGTGTGTGTGTGTGCTCACTGAGTTGGAACAGGGAGCATTAGGAGGTGTCTTTTGTTGCTCCTGGGGGGCTACTGTGCTCAGTCCTAATAGGAGTCTTGTGCCTGCCGTTGTCCCAGGGGAGGGCTTCTGAATGAGGGGGTCTAACTTCACACACCCCCCCTCCCCGTCCATCCCCAGCTCGAGCCTGGCCTCCCCCACCACCCTCTCCCGTCCCTGGGGACTGGCCGAGAGACAAAGAGGGAGTGGGGCTGGGGTGGGATGGGATGTTTGAGGGGGTGCACTGTGGCCCCTGTCTTATTAGAAGGGTCGTGAACGTGTCACGATGATTAATATGCCGAGGTGCGTGGGGATACCCTAGAGTCACATTTATTCAACACGAAGGCTCCCAAACACACACTCACCACAAAATGGCACATTTGCATTTCCCATTAAGAAAAGAAAATATAGATATATATGCAAATGAAACGCCTATCTAGGTTTATACCATTATGCATTATCCATTTGGACATTAACAATAGATGTCCATTTCTCTCCCCACCCCACTTTGACTGCATGTATTTCACCTGGTTGGCATATGTTACTGCACATGTTTACAATATGTACACGACTGCCTTTCAAGAGTTTGGATAAAGAAAAGTGAACTTTAATGAAACCCTTTTGGTTTAAAAGTGAGATAGATGTAAGTGTGAAGGTCGTTTTTAAAGCTAAAAACATCTGTCTTAATCCTTTAATCCCGTCTGACATTAGTGACTGTAAAGCAAATTCATCACCCAGTTTAATTTTAAACAATTTTTTGCACATGTTCCTATTTTTTTTAAGCTTGTTATGCATTTCATCCTATTGTGGTGATTTAGTGGAGAGATTGTCATTGCAGTAAATATAGTGAGGTTGCTCTTTATTGCTAAAGTTGACAGCACGAGGAAGTGCGAGAGGCAGCAGCACAGAGATCAGAGTCTTCATCAACAAAGTAGAAACCTTTGTGAACTTTCTGTCAGTTCTGTCTTTGCTTTTTCTCCTTCAGCACAGAGATAAATACATGTATCCATTCGCTTAATAAAGATTCTACTGCTTTTTTTTTTACCACATGCTATAATATTTTGGCACAGTCATTGGTAACACATGTTACCTATTCATTGTATAACTACCTTAACTTCCCCTCTCCATCTGTTTTCAACTGTTTTATTAAAAGCATTTAACTTCAAAATGGCCCACGGTCGTATTAAAACGGACAGATGGCATGGTGAATAAACCCTTATATTCTATATGTCTCCCTCTCCATGCATATATAGGAGGCTGTGGGCTAACTATGGGACACAGGTACCCAGGGAGTCCACCAGATGTTTGATAGGCTCACCTGCAGGCCTGCTGCGTGCTGGCAGTAAAATTCATGCGCTGCATATGCTGCAATTATACCACAGGGAAATAAGCTGCTGTAATAATGTGGTAGGCTGGAAACATGAGGAGGAAAAGCAAACAAGCCTGTTTCCTATGTCCATAATTCACTTGGTTTTGACTTGTTTTTTACTTCTTACTGTAAACTAACTAGTTTCTATCTTCATTACCAGTGTAGCTGAGGAGAGAGGTGTTATTGCTCCAGTAGGTGGTGCTGAGCTCTTATTGCAGGATTGAAGTCAGCGTGTTAAAACAATGAGCTATAATTAAACGAACTGTTCAGGAAATTAAGCTATAAAAACAGTCCTGCAGTGGCAGTAAAATTATGAGGTCTTTCAACATTAATGTGTTACGGCAGCAGGAGCAAAGTCAGCCACGGTAGAAGGATTAAATGTCCCATTGGTTTTCTGATCTTTACAAGCTAGCCTTGCTCGTTTTGCACAAGTGGAGCGCTCTGCCAAAATGTGGGGTGTAATTATTAAGGCATTCGTCCTCCGTGGTTTGCTGCTTACTTGTGCACTTACAGGATCTATAAAGGCACAAATTGATTTTGTCTATCAATGCAGTCATTGTTTAACATGACATAGCTCATATGTTGTGCATGTGTGTTTAATAACCGGGGATCACGGTACACGGGCCCTGCTTCTCAGATTACTGCTTCTCAAGACAGGCCTCTGCCCGGGAAACTGAACCATTTCAGCTATGCAATGTTGGTTGGATTGTTTCCTTTTTTCCAAGAACTCAACAAAAGCAATGGAAATTGTTTGCGAAGGAAGAGCTGTTGTGTGTCTGTCCCCATCTACAGCGATTAAAAACAACCAAAAAAAAAAAGTAGTAATCACAAGTAAACCCCAAGCAAACTGCAGAATCATTCATTCCCAGTTTTGTGCTGATGAGCGAACACAACACCACCCACGTTAATTGCTGTGACCCCAGCAACCCACCAAAAAGGAACATTGACATATTGTTTGTCCAGCGTGAGACACTGTATAATTTACACTCACTAATGACTGTCCCTGGAAATACAGGCTGAAGGACCACGTCTGTCCCTGGCTTGGCCCTTATTCAATGTTCGCCCTGGACTCTTCTAATGGATAGTCCATCTGTACCTCAGTGAATTCATATCCCTCAATGCATGACCATAATTCAATTACAACACTTGTTTAGTGTAAAAAAAAAAGAAGCCCGGTGCAGTGTTCCCTCCTGGTCAACCGAGGTTTGATAAACAATCCACTATTGGCTGGAGAATCTCCACCCTAATCAAAACAAAAACAAACTGTGGCTGATTCAGTGCTGTTGTGTCTCAGAGATTTCAAATGATTCTCTGGTGAAAAGGCGCGTTGTGAAGAAAGACATATTACCATTGCCATAAGGTCGACCTTGACCTTCAAACTCAATCTGGCTATTAGGGGCTGCCCCTCCCCAGCACCCCTGAGATGTAAAGAGGCTGACGGTTTTGACCCCTGATCCCATTTCTTAACTAGGCTGAGGTGCCAAATAACCTTTTGACCCAGGAAGCATTTGCAGGTTGCCTGAGCAACCTCAGATTTAGCAGTGATTGACAGGTCCATGCCTTTTTTTCTCTCTTATTTTTTTAAACAGTGGAGCAATAACACTCCTCTTCAAGATAAATAACAGAAGATGGAAGTTTATTTACTAAAATCTGGAGTTGTAATATGTCAAATATGCTCAGAGAAAATAGGAAGATTAAATATTCTATTGTACTCTGTTGGCAAATTATTATGCCAGATAGATGCAGAATAAATTTCCCTTAATAAATGAACGCTTTACATGGAAATGAATGTATGAATGCAATGGATGGATGTCATTATATCAGATGGAGGTCTATGTAAATGAACCATGTGCAGATTTGACATGTGGTGCAAATCACAGGAACACCAGAGCCGAGGATCATGACAGGAATAAATCTGCCTATTTTAGGAGACGCCTTGTGTTCTTTGACATTACCCATAATCCACAACCCAAATATATTTGCGAGAAGGGAGAGCCTCTAAAAAAAAACTTGAGATGTTTTAATTTTGCTAGTTGTGATGTCGAGGTAGACCATTTCATTACAACTGACCCAGGGGAATCTAAGGTTACCATCTGGCCACTGGCCACCATTACTGATTCTTGTTTTAATATGCAAATGTATCTGTTTTCCAACCTTGATGTAATCCCAAATGTAACCTGACTGAATGGACCAAACAACAGGACCATGTGCACATATGATAACGAAATGCTCTCATGCATATAGACGTGGACAGCAGTCAGTCTACCAAAAAAAGTAGTGCTCAATCAATTTAGGCTCTGCTGTTTACCAATATCATGGAAATACTTCTTTATTAACTGTCTTCTCCCGGTTTGGATTATATTTTATTTTCTGTGAAAAACATAGACTCAAGGTTTATGTTAACTTTTTAAAAACCCTAATTAATGTTCTTCATAGAACAAGAAACTTGGGATTGCATCTAGAAAACAACCCACAGTATATCCCATACGTTGACAGTGTGTTGTGGAGCCACAAACTGTGTACAAGTCTCCTTAATTCATCAGTTTGTGTTAAACGCTTCTCTGACGTGGGGGGCTGTGGTAGTCTTTGGCTTTATGATCAGTGTGCAAAACACATACACGTCTTTCCCGTGAAGTTGCTGAGTCCAGAAAACTGCAGCTGCGCTCTCTCTGCCACCCAAGGACTCGCAACACTGTTAACAGCTCCATTTAAAATTTCTCTTTTGTTATATCGGGACAATGTTTTCAGCCCAAATTGGTCCTTCTCGTTTTCTTTTCTTTTGTGTACCTGCTTTTTGCTTTAATCAATCAGCAGCCATTCATCAGTGTGGTGAGAGCCATAGAAACACAGAGCCTGCTCACAAGAGTTATGTGTTAAAACACAGACTGTCCTGACTTACAGTAACTATACCGGCCTTGACCACTGACTCTCGTTAATACGGGATATACTCTAGTTCAAGTTTTAGAGGAAGAACTTTTCTGTTTGCTGTTTATATTTTGGAACACTAAAACAAAGACCCTGGACAAGAGATAGTTTTAATTCTTTGTGTCCCTTTGGGAGTAAATTTTCTTTTATCTTCAAAAGCCTCTCTTGGCTCTACTAGAGAGGATCCCCTTCAGTTATTACCAGTAAATAGAATAAGTGTTGTGGTTTGTTCCTCTTATTCCCTTTAGCGTCTGTTTCATTTGTTCATGTTTACGTAAACATATAGTGAATTTCTCAACCCATCCCTCCAGACTGCAGCTGTTGAAAGATCAAAAGTTGTTGTTTGCATTACTCAACGTTTTACTGGGATTTGCTGATTAAAAAAAAAAACCTCTGGTGCACAGGAAGTGATGTGTTCTTTGTGAGCGGTGGTTTGTTTGGAGTGAATGATGCAGATGTCCCTGCAAGAACAGTCACCATGACTAAACAGAAACAGAGAAGAGCACCACCTGCAGAATCACAAATTTCATCAACGAAAATTCAGTGAGAAACATTGTAGCTGTAATGTTTATCACCAAATATGGAGCCAAAATGTGGTGGAGGTATCAAATGATCTTTCAATTATTTTGGGGGGAATTTTAATTTAATTTAATGACGTGTCTCAAAAGGTCACAGTTTGAACATGAGCCAGGGACGCTGCAGTTCATGATGACATATGTATACAGTATACTGCATCTACAGTACAAGTATAAATGTAACCTGTGCTTTTTCCACAGCGGAGCCGCTGGTGCAGGTGAATGGGAAGCCGAGCTGCTGCTTCTTCAAGTTCAGCCCCAAACTGATGTTCACCAAGGTGCTGAAGGCCCAGCTGTGGGTTTACCTGCGACCGCTGCAGCAGACCTCCACCGTCTACCTGCAGATCCTCCGACTGAAGCCCGTCACGGAGCAGGGCAGCCGCCACATCCGCATCCGCTCCCTGAAGATAGAGCTCACCTCCAGGGTCGGGCACTGGCAAAGTATTGACTTTAAGCATGTGTTGCAAAACTGGTTCAAACAGCCACACACCAACTGGGGAATCGACATCAATGCCTTTGATGAGAGCGGCAATGACCTGGCAGTTACCTCGCTGCGACCCGGGGAGGAGGGGCTGGTAAGGACCCTCAGACCTGTCCTTGGGGAAGGGGGGTAATCACTTCCATCACAGCTCACATTTATACAAATGCCAGTTCATATTTCAATCAAAAGAGGGCAGCTAAAACAATGTTAGTGAAAAAGAAAAACTTGATTTGAAGGGAAATGTGGATCTGTATTGATAACTGGACTGAACTAAGAAATAGTTAAAGAAATAATCCTGGGGAAAAAGATGGATGGCACTGCTATCATCCTGCATGTTATTTCCCTTTCCCCATCTGCACATCTTCTCTACTGTCAGTCCTGTGCTGTCTCCCTCCAATGTTTGTCTTGCTTCCTTTATGCTTTATATTTGTTTTAGAGCAGATTTTGAAAAGCCAAAATAATTAGCATGAAAGCATGCTGAAGTGCGTTAGTATGAAAATCAACTTGCAGAGGCTTCAAGCTCACTTACATCAAGTGAAGCATCACAGTGAACATCAGGAGCTGAATGAAATCACCATGCACACACACACACACACACACACACACACACACACACACACACACACACACACACACACGCATTCACATTATTCATATTAAGCAAGTTTTAAGCTTTTGCATGTTGTTTCTCACATCTCAGTGCACTGAATGAAAACCAGTGGCTGCACAGGAGGAAGGGAGGCACATCCTGTTATGTTATGATACGAACAAAATACTATGATGTAGTGCTGATTAACAGCGATAGGTAATTCAGTGTGCACCATATTGACATCAGAGGCCATCTTTTGAACCACTGCCAAAGCAGATAACATAATGTTGTTTATGAAACTGCATCATTTGAACCACCTAAGTAACAAAGTCACACAGTAAATATACCCGCTTGCCCACAGGTTCACCTTAAATATCAACATGTACTTGTTGTGTCAGTTAAAAATACTAATTGTAAATCTATCTATTGTAAATATTTCAGCATTGGGGAAGTGATCTGGTGAAGGCTGAACTCAGAAACTGCCAACACAAAGCTCTGCCACTTCCATCTCTTCTGGGTATATACGTCCTGAAAAGTCAAACATTTGAGTTGTCATAAGAGAGGGCTGTTTACATATAAGAGCACAGGAAGAGTTTTTATTCTGTGTCATCTAAAATTGTGGATAATTCTGTATTTCAATCATATCCATTTAAAAAAAAACATACAACTAGATGGGAAGTTTATAAACCAGTCATGTACAGGAACACCACACATAGTTTTACCCTTAAATACTGTTACCATAAAACCCTATTTGAACGTGTCAGTCATGACCACTCTATATTTAGTTCACTCCAGAGAAAACACAGCTGCTTTGTTTGGATCAGCCTTCATCTATTAGTTATCACCAAATCCCATCGTCAAATCTACTGCAACTAACAACAAAGTAATTGTGCATGGTGCAGATGATGTGCAGTGGCTCAAATGTTTTAGAAGTCCTAAAATTATTGGGCATTTTTCCATTATTTTTGTGATTTGCAGATGAGGTCATAAAAGACTAAAACATTGACTTAATGACTATTCTATTGAAAACAAAGGCTGAAAGGTTTAAAGGTTTTCACCTCAGCCTGCGGTGCCTTTAGCTTCATGTTGACAGAATGCTTCTGGGCCTCAAACTTTGAGAACAGGATTTTTAAAATTTACACAACATATATGACCAGACTTGCCTTGACCTACATATTTGCTTAGATTCTTTTTTTTAATGATGAAACACTGGGCTTATGTCTAATGTAATGGATGGGGCTGCTGCACGAATGAGTTCAAACTTCAGTCTCAAGGCAAAACCATCCGTGAACCATTAATCTAGTTAGAAATCCCAGAGTCACTGCGACTGACAGTTACATACAACATCCATGTTGAATTATGTAGGCCAGTCATCCCAGTTAAGCAACACCAAATATTTACCAAGTGGTCATTTGGGTCAGATCTTCACAACACATATCAGAGGTCAGCTCTGGTGTCTTGGCCAATAAATCGCTGCCCTCTGAGCACACAGCGTGCACAGTGTGCAATATTATTCTTGAGCAAAAAAAAAGGAAAAGATCAAAAACACAGGCCAGTGTACAAAAATAAAACAAAACACAACAAGCAAAGAAAGAGTGAAACACTGCTTCTCCCTGATCCTCTGGGTCTTTTTTCTATAACAAAAGCCCTAAAGGCCAAGCTGACATGGTCTCACCCCAACGGCCTTTCAGCTTATTTCCTCTTTTGAATGCGTCACAAAAAACTGTGCTCGAGCCCAGCTGGAATCACTGTGGGGAGAGGAAGGCTTTGTAAAACAAACATGATGGAGTAAAATATTTGATCCGCTAGCTTTACCCAAAGGTCAAGGTTATATGAGCCTGCTGATGACCTCCTGGGTCATGGATCAAACCAAGAAATCAGTGTTAGAAAAGACTAGTTTCTGTCAGTGCTCTTTGAATCGGTGCTCAAATGGCAGATTGTGCTCCTACCTTAAAAATGACAAATTAATTCATATGGTTTTGTGACATATTAGATCAGTAGATCCTGAATTTGACGCAGTTTAAAGCTTCGTCTTTGTCTATTACTAATGCAAGGCTAAATCAAACCTCTTTCTTTACCAACGTCATGCGCCGTATGAACTGAAATGCTGGTGGACCTCAGATTAATTCCAGTGGAAAAAATAACTGGACCTGGTTGAGGAAATTAGAAATTGAAGACCTTGAGGCATGGCGGCAGAGAGGCTGTGACGAACCATGTAAAACATAATGTAAAAATGTATTTATAGAAAATCCCTGAATTCACTGTCTTGCGATGTAAAAATGGCAACACCCCTATGTATACATGATGTAGTTGCATTCACATTAATGAGGAAATATTTGTGGAAAAGTTAAGACTTTGTACTATAAAGAATTCTGTGTTGTGTTGTCATGGTTACTATATCATATGATATCAGATACTGGCTCAGCTGGCTTTGACTGTACTCAGCTGTAAAATATATGAAACCAGTTTATTGGTCGAGTTTCTTTTACTCTTGTAAAAGGGGTAGTACAGTGGTTTTTATATAATCTAGAATTTGTTAAATCTTTGTATGTCAGATGAATGCAGTTACTGACCTGATGTGTTAGAAACCCAGTAAGAGTTGGTGCTCATGTACCAGGACAGAAAACTACAGAGTCTGTGAAACTAGCTGAGCTTTAATAATGATAGCTCTGTTGTAAGTAAGCTGTTAGCTTTTTTAGTGTGATGTGTTTTATTAGCAGAACAAACTCTGAGAGTAACTGCTGGAGCAGGGCTTGGGTTTGACAGTAGTTTCAAACTTTGTCATTGTCTGCTTTGTACCTTTGCCAATGATGTTAAGTTTTCACCATAAACTGTATATGAAGATGGGACACAGCCTCTGTGATCTCGGCAGTGCCTGACTCTGCCTAACTCCTAATCCAAAAATGAGCAATGCGGTGGGGTGTGTGTGTGGAGCCAAGACTTCAGTGCATACCTGTTTGTGTCAAGCATACGCTCGTCCACCTGTCACTCAAAGTGGAACGCCCTCAATTATGCATAAAGGGAAAATAGCTATGTAGACCAAAACCGTTTTTTGTAGGAGGCTGTAAACATGTTTATTTCTGCTGTAAAGTTAACATGGGAGTCTATGGGGATTGACTCGCTTTTGGAGCCAGCCTCGAGTGGCCATTCGAGGAACTGCAGATTTTGTCCCTCCTGTGTTGTCTTCAACGTTGCTGCTTGGTTTTCACCTGTGTCAGTTTATTTGTCAGCAGGGATAAGGAAAAAGAACAGAACCGATTTGCACCTAGCTTTGTATAGGGATGAGGCACGGGCCAGGGAAGAATCGTTTACTATGAATTAGATTTTTTTTCTCTGATGCCTGGTATATGTTGTTTGACATTGGCCTTGGCGGAGCTCTGTGCTCTTCTAGTTTGATAAATGACCAGAGCAACAGAATGTGAAAAGTCTTAAACCTTCTGATAAGTATTAACATCATAAATATCATCCAACGAGAGACAATGCGTTTAAAACTTCTTCCCACGTTTCTTTTGTAATACTAGCTGTCTTTGATAGTTGCTATTCTGAAATAAGTTTGTTGGCAGGTTCAATGGCAAACAGATGATTGAATTTCAGTGGGCAGGAGATTTGTGTCTTTACGTAAAGAAAAAACACTTTATTTTCTCAATTTGTTTTTATCCATCAGCCTGACAAAGCTCTTATGTTTCAAAATAATAACCTTAACAATGCCCCAGTTCCATATAACAAATGTCCCCCAAATGTTCTCACTTTATTAATGTCTCTTCAGAAACCTCAGACATTAACAGGACATGTTTGCCGTGACAAAGGTCTACTCTATATTGTATTTGTACCAAAGAAGAACATAAACTGTATGTGATGTGATAGAATTAGTGATTTTACGAATCAGAAGACATATCTAGATCATTCTCTGTTTATAGTTAACACTGATGCCATAAAGAGTGCAGCCTCAAAGGAGCTAAGGAACTAAATATATGCACACTTTTAAGAGTGTGTGACATTAAAGGAATAACTCATCATTTTGGGAAGTGCACATGTTCAGCTTCGTTCCGAGAGTTAGATGAGACTGATACCACTCTCATGTCTGTGAGGTAAATATGAAGCTAAAGACTAGTAAAAGATGGAAACAGCTCGCCTTTCCCTGTCCAAAGTTAAAAATTCCACCTACCAGCACTTTGAAATTTCACTAATTAACATGAAGTATCTTCTTTTTCAAATTTGTATAAAAGCATAAATGTAAAGAGGTTTTTGGTTTTACAGAGTTATGTGTTATAATTGTTTCTTGGTGAACAACAGCTGTGAGTCTTGTCCACACACTGAGGTTGATTGGCTTTTGGAAAAACTTTTGTTAAACCACAAAACTCCCTCTAAAACCTAAAATTGTTTCTTTCAGTTTTTGTTAAACTAACAAGACACAACATGTTAATTAGTTAGCTTTGGAGGTGCATATAGGTTATGTTCCAGTTTTTATGCTAAGCTAAGCTATTCTCTTCCTAGCTTTAGCACACAGACGTAAGAGTCGAATCAAACTTAGGGTGAGATATACAGAAACATCTTTGCAAACCAATGCATTTCCTTATTTCTGCTACATTTTCTTTACATTGTGGTTTGCTAAACATGACAATTTTACATGCCCAAATGATAAAATGTACGTTCGCTTACGCACAGGCCGGAGAAGCATAATTCCATCTTAACTCGAAGATGTTGATATTTTAAATTTCTGTGGGTAAAACTGTTGAAAAATGCCATTTATTACCTGTCAGTAATTGTATTTTCCATAACTGATATGTCAGCCATGGCTCTGCAGTTGTTCTCTTATAACCACCTCTTTCTCTCTGTCCTGCCCCTCCTCCCCCTGATTCCAGCAGCCGTTCCTGGAAGTGAAGGTTCTTGAGACAACCAAACGTTCTCGGAGAAACCTCGGCCTGGACTGCGATGAGCACTCCACTGAGTCTCGCTGCTGTCGCTACCCTCTGACTGTGGATTTTGAGGCGTTTGGCTGGGATTGGATCATTGCTCCCAAACGCTACAAAGCCAACTACTGCTCCGGCCAGTGCGAGTACATGTTCATGCAGAAATACCCACACACCCACCTGGTGCAGCACGCCAACCCCCGAGGCTCTGCAGGGCCCTGCTGTACTCCGACCAAGATGTCCCCCATTAACATGCTCTACTTCAATGACAAGCAGCAGATCATCCATGGCAAGATCCCAGGGATGGTGGTGGATAGATGTGGCTGCTCTTAGGCAGCAGGAGGGGACGCACACTTGTGTACAGCCACCATTGCATCGAACCACCCAAAACCCTTACGGAGCTCTCCCCTGGCACCAGAACCCACTCCTTGGCACCAGATTTCACTTTTGCTCAGCCACAAAAACATCCCACTGGGTTTCCATTTTTCCAGTAATTAAATTGATTCTAACTGTAAAAAAAAAAAAAAAGTTATAAGTGAAATATGAATCAAAAAAAGGGACTGAGTGATGGAAATACAGTACATTATGAATGATTTAAAGAGGTTGTACTTGTGGAGCAGCTTCAGAAAATGGTAAATGAGACAAAACTATGTTATAGAGTATGTGTTAGTTTTGTGGGTTTTTTTTAAAGATTTTGTTTGTTTGTTTGTTTGTCTGTTTTAATGGCATCTTTGTGAAATGTCCAGGTTAGTGGATTGAGATGACAGGAGACTAAAAGCATTTACAATATTTTTTAAAGCAATTCCAGTCCTAAGGTGAGTTTGGAAATACTTAATTTCACAGATAAGCTTACTTACTGGTGAGATTTGATCCACAAAAATGATCAGAATTATTTTGCAATGCATCACTTTAACGAAAAGATCAAAAATCCATGCTAATGTGAGGAGAGTTTACCATTAGAAAGACCCTTTAAATCCAAAATCTTGTTTACAGATGTTTAGAGATGTGCTCTAGAGATGTAAAGTGTTGAGGAGATCCAAAACCAAACCTATACCCTCTATTAATGTATAACACCCCAGTGTGACATTCTCGAGTATCTACGAAACCTTTTCACAGTCACTTTGATCTTTTTTTATTTGTAGTCTTGTAAAACTCGAAAAGGAAAAGGGAGAAAAGAGGTTATAGTATATATTAACTCTGTCTTTCAAAGTGAATACATAAAGTCGGTATAGCTATTTCTGCCACTCCGTAAGAGTAGATAAAACAGATTTAGGTTTGACTTGCACACTAAAGTCTGAAACAGAACTGTAATGTAGATGCACTCTGAAGTCATTCGGCACCGTCTGGGAAAAGAGGAAGAGGAGGAGGAGGAGGAGGGGGAGGAGGAGGGCAAGTCCTGCAGGATGACAAGAACCTGACAGTTTTTCTTTCTTCTGTGTAACAAAGGAAAATACACTTTAACACCTTCAATTTTTTGCATTAAATGTTTAAAACAGAGAAGTAAATGCACTGTTTCATAACTTGAAGAGGCCTGGGACTGAGCATGTAATACAAACACAGCAAAATCCATAACCTGAAATAAAACACATGAGGACGTCAGCATGCTCAAATGTTCTCTCTGCTATAACCTGAGTGAATTACTGAGCTGAGAATAGCACAAAACATAATCACAGTATGATTACAGTATTATGACTAGAAGTTTACACACTCATCCAGCAGTGTTCACAACTGTTAAAAATACACTGTCGAGCCAGTTCATTCACCTTTTCTCAATGCTAGTTTCAGAAAAGATAAAATGCAAAATCCTTTAACTGCAGTACTGTACTCATAAATAATAGCTTTTATAAATCACAACAAACCAGATAACGTGCAAAAACAAAACAAAACAAAAAAAAAATATCGAGAGAATGTAACTCAACCGCTGATTTAAGCGGTAAATTTAGAGAACGTGTTTTCATTGTGAAATGCCCCCACTCCACTTCAACCTCAGCTGTATCATTATCATCATTACGGAGAAAATATTGTTAGTGCTTGAACACAGAGTAGATTAGTATGCTTGAAGTCTGTCTTTGTCTCCTGGATGTCAAAGCAAAGATATCCTTTTGTTGTAAACGAAAGCACTATGCTGTTGGATAAAGGAAGAGCCTTCTGACATTATATATAAATGATATATGTATATATTAAAAAAAGGGGTACAAAAACCTTTTTTGGGGCACTCTACCTTACCAACAATAAATTTTGCACTATGGGACGTTCATGGCGTGAGGAGGTAAAGTGTTGTTTGTGTTTTACCAAGCACAAGAGAGCTTGTACAGTATAGGATTAAAAAAAAAAAAAAAACTATTCAAGCTTCTGGTGATAAACCATAAACTAGAGAGGTTATCACTTCTTTTTGATACATCACGCTTTCCTGACTTTTGTCTGAAGCGGGGGCCTGTCCATACACTCACACACTTCTATCCAATCTGGAACCTGGACATACTGAACCAGCGGCCTGAAAGGCCTCCTTGCCCACTTTGGGTGATAAGTCATGTGTGTAATAAGTGTCTGGATCAATGAACATAGAATGCTTTAACTGGAAATGGCCCGCCCACCAACTTTAATCTGTTACCATGTTAGAGAGACTACGTTCTTTTGACTTAAACAATGTGTCAACTGTCTTGCATAGACATGTTTTTGCCTTTGTGTGTAATTTAAGTGAAAGGAACCCATGTAAGAATGGGAAGAGTATCCAGGGATTGTTAGCCAAAGTAGAGGATGACATGTGTGCTGTAACTTTTGTGATCGCAGGAATATGCTAGAACATTTCAAAGGGAGAAGAAAGCTGGTTTAGGGGCAGTGGTTGGAAATAATTCAACTGGTCAATTGTCTATTTATTAATATTAATTACAATGCATTTCAAAGTCTGTCTACCTCACTTTAGCCTCCTAAAAACCTTGCTTTTTTAATTTGTCATTGACTAATCTGTGCAAACATTTCACCCATAAGATCTCTCCACCCCCCCAAAAAATGTAGACGAAAACCACAGGGTCCCCTTGCTCTCAGGTTCAGATTGAGTTATTGACAGAGTGACTGATGGTAGCGGCTCTGGTAATGTGTGGTCAAAAGAAAAAATTAGCTGTGCCCACATCTATGGCTTAACAATGGTTAAAGCTGTTGAGAAGTTACATTTTGAATTTTAGTGTTTGTATACTGGTATGTGTGAGAGTGTTTTCATATAAATATATGAGAGTAAGAAATCTCTATGTAAATACCTACCCAAATGTTGACATTAATGATGTTTGGACAGGTTCACCGCTTCTAATGTTTTTCTCACTTTCCCCCTTCATTCCTCTGTTCTTTGTGTAGCTAAAAAAAAAATCACCCCAACTTTGTAGTTTAATGGTTGTGCATATGAATAACTGTTCAATTGTTATTTTTGCCTTTTGTTGTTTATTTACTGTCATTTTTCTTTTGTACAATAAATCATTTATTTAGCTTATGGGATTTGTGTTTTCTTTCTTATCGATTCTAGAGTAACAATCCTCCATAATTGTAATCTCACAGCAGCACAAGAACAGAATCATTAAGTCAGCAAAATGACTCAGTAATGTGAGTCACAAAGCAATATCCATCAGTCTGTGATGATTAGCAAACGTAAGCTACTGGACACACCAGACCAAGTAAGACTGCAGCAGTAAAACTTCAGAGTACTGAATTGAGTAAGAAAGTGTTTTATTTATTAAAAGTTCAACCTCTTAACAGGTGACCAGGATTGAGCAGCTAATTGTAAATCCAAAGTTATGAGTCACTACTAGCTATGTTCATTTAAAATGAAAAAATGCCTACTCCAATGTGTCCCTATTCAAGGGCTGCATCCTTTAGCAGCCTCCATTGACCACGGAGGCCAAACTTAAATACAACAGTCTGCTCTACGCCTTATTCTCTTTTTGAAGAGGTTCATCACTGGCGCGCAAAGACTCTTGAGATGGGTTGGGCTGCAAAGGATCCATCTGTCGGATCCTTCATTGGGCAGCAAACGGACACATTTCTCAAACGCATTAGAAGGAGCCTGCGAAATTGGACAGTCTTGTTGCACCGCTGTGACGCAGTTGGTCTTCAAATGCAGCCTTTGAAGGATGTGACCCCAGTATTGAGACACAGCTTTAATGTGTAAATCAGTTGCTGGGAAACATCCTCGTGTTCACAGGAAGTTTTACAACATCAAACAATACTGCATCAAACAGATATTAATTAATGCTTTGTAAAAAGTAAATATGCGAGCTAGCATAAGTTTGGTTAGTTGGTTCAGTTAGCTTACATCGAGCAGTTAGGAGTAAAGAAGCAAAACTTTATCTTTACATAAGAACTAGTTTGTGTGGTGCTAAAGTTTAATACGCTGTTTTTGTTATTATTAAACAGGTCACTTATAGTTAGCACGCAAACGTTTTGTCCGTTGTGAAATTGGTTGCACCAGCTCTTCATAAATTAACACTTAGCCTGGTTATAATGTGTGTTCACAAAATGGAGATTTACAGATCACTCAATGAAAACAGGTTGGCACTACAACTAAACTACTTCTTACAGGGACTAGTTGTTACTAAATATTTACATAGATCTGCTACCTGCCAGTAGTAACTGTTGCATAGCTAACTGAACGTTAGCATGCTAAGATATACCTGTTTGGATAAAATACTCCTTGTGATTATATGAACCAGGAATATTTTGAATTACACATCACAAAAATAAGATTAGAATTACAAAACATATTTCAAGTAACGTCAGAATAATTTACCAAATTATTGTTAAATCCATCGATAACTGTAGTTTTGTGATGCATGTTTACATAAATAAAACAAAGTAAACCCTGAATCTACAAAAAGTTCTCTTAGCCCTCTAAAACTGTTATTTGTTTCAATGATGTTTACACACCTATATTTACATGTTGATTGCTTTTGATTGGATGCAACTACAGATGTTTCCTAGCAAACTATTCATTACTCAGTTCTTTACTTGCCAAGAAAATTTAATTGTACAACCTGATAAACCTGGTAAATCACTATTTAGAAAGTAGCTAGTCATTAAGATCTTTGCATTTTGTAATTTTATCAACATGAAAGCTTCTCCACACTGGAAGGAATAAAATTCTGGGGGGGAGATTGCTTTAACCTTTATTTATTTATTGTTCTGTTGTCTTAAAATGTTAAAATATAAACAAAACAGTAGCAACACCCCACACCTTGAGAAACACACACACACACACACACACACACACACACACACACACACACACACACACACACAGACGCACACACACGGTAGCTACCAGTGGCTTAGGTAAGTGTGATTCTTGGAAAACCGTAACGGGCAGCAGAGGTGGCAGGAAGCAGATTCACCGCGAGGCTAATTGGTGAACGAGAGCGTTCAGAGGACAAAGGTTTAGTGTTGGGGTTCGGGTCGCCATTATTTGGATTTCATATGAGATCCAGCCTGACCCAATTAATATGCCACCTGATAGGAGGGCCTCTCATCAACCTAATTTAGAGAATCAATAGGGGACAAATGAGAGTGAGAACGAAGCTCTTTACGGATGCAAACAGACAAAGACCACCCAGTACAAGCTCGAGGAGACTGATGCCAGCAATGACATAAACCTTTTGACAAATCCTCACTCGACATAAACAAACATTCACACAGTCCCCTGCCCCTCAAGTGCATCAATGTGCCATACACATCATCAGTCATACCCGCCCTATATAGACAAGGGAGGACATTGATTGATGTTTTTATTGTTTTAGCACATAAGGAGTAGTTGTACAAGTTGGACATGAAGTGTTAAAGGCTGAATGCTGCATCCAAAGCCTTAAGACTACTAACATGCTGAACTCTGACCCAGCGTCATTAAATAAAGACTTAACTATGCCATGGAGGCGCTTGTGGAAAGCAAAAAAAGTACAGTACAATGGGAATATTGAACACGTTACAAAGCCCTCAAGAAAGGCCGTTGGGGGCTGGGAGGATTTGGGAGGAGCTTTATGGCAATTATAGCCATAAAGTTAAGAAAGAAGGTGAATTGGGGGCAGCTCTTAATAGCTTAAATTGCTGGACACAGTCATCAGTAACACCTTTTTGTCTGGCTCGGTGACTGGCCTGTGTTTAGAGAGGGGAACTGTTCACGAAAGATCACACACACTCTTATGGGAAGGAAGAATCTCACATGACAATAAAATAAACTGCGGAGACACAAGTTTTGAGTCACAATGAGTCGATGCAGCCACACACTCTTCATTAAATGTTCAGCTCTACCGTAAAGTGGATTTAAATCGCTCACCTTTGATTCTTTTTTACTGCTTTTTGTGCTGCAAAATGATGAGAAATATTGTGTTTATTTATTTTTTTTAATATTTTTAATCTTATAAATCATAAAGAAATATCAGTCCACAATGTCTGAGAAAGTCTATGGATTTATATTTATATTGTTCTATTTTATAGTTTGAAAGTTGTTTTGTGTCAAGTTTTTCTGCATCTCATTTGTTTCTCCACAGATGTGTTCTCTCTCTCTCTCTCTCTCTTTGTGTCTCACAGTAGTTATGAATAGTTTTTCAAACTGTAGAGTATTTCATGCAATTAATAATCTCAAACTTAGTCATATACTCTCAACAAATATACTTTGTTGTGCAAAATAACTTCCACTTTGTATAAATGATATAAGGTTTTCTTTTTAGTCTTTTTTTTAAGTGCATTGGCCATGTCAGCTTAATACTTTATCTTTTGTGTACTTCAAAAACATCCGTGTTATACCCACATTGTTATAGCAGTTATTAGCTCTATTGTACTACATGCTGCTCAATATGTCTGGCATTAACTTTTGCAAGAATCAGCAAAAAAAATCTATCAATGATTTCCTTGTGGGGAAGTAATCCTGTCAAATTTTATTGTGGAAATAGGAAATTTCACTTTGAGACAAAAGACCACTGAGGAAATCTACATGTGGATCGTTTTCCTTCCCCTCCTGTGCAACTCACAGTCATGTGGTTGAGCGTCTCAGCTCTCATGTCCTGTGAATGACAGCTGTCACTCTTTTGTGCTGCCAGAGCACCATCTGGTTCAGAGCTGAAGATTGCTGGCTCTGTCATAGATGGTGGTGAGGTGCGGCCGGCAGGCCTGGCCCGCCCTCCCGCCTCCTGTCCTGCTTTGCCGGGGCATGTTGCTGTACTGTCCCACAGTCTGAAAGTATACCTGGGGACAAGAAGACCAGCCCTACCCTGGAGGATTTCCTTCATAACAGTGCGGCCCAAATAGGAAGCAGCCAAGGTTTTAATTATACTCTGTTAATTATATTCTGTTCTCTTTTTACTGTGTGCCGTGAGGCCTTTTCAATTAACATGATCACCAAATTATTAAAGAATAAACAACGATTTGAACCTGGGTTTAAATCCTGATAGAGAGATTCATTTTTAAATAAAGTTATTCAAGGATGGACAGAAACTGAACTAAATCAGAAAACAAATAAAAGGGTACAGCACAATGTGACTTGAAGGACCAGCAACAAATCATCTTCGAAGTTACGTTTAAGAGTTAGAATAATGTCTGAAAATATTTATTTTGTTAGATTATATTTAGAAAAAGCAATATCACTTATAGTCAAACGTAAGTAAAGTTTATTCTGTAAGCTTCTTCAAGCTTCAAGACTAAGGCATGGAAATGACATATACCCACATGTAAAGGAGATGTAAATATTGTCAAGATAAGATAATCTCTTAAAGATAGTCCAGCAGTGTTACAAAACATGCAGAGCAAAACCTTCAAAAGTCAAAGGACCTCAAGTTGAAATATTAAAAACTTCAAACTACTTGTTTTAGATAAAGGTATCAATGAGCAAAACATAGACCAAGAAAATGTTGAGTGTGAAATGTGAGAAATGAATTCTCTGTGTGGTTCTCACAGGTACAACATCCTAATGATGCCTGAAAACATGAAACACCAGCTTCTCCTCTGCCAATACACAGCAATCTGCACATTCCTTTCACTTATTTTGAATGCTCACACAGCAGTGTGTGATTACTTGAAAGTCAGTCGGACATCTCTCTTTTGGCAACAACAGGAATCAGCCCAAGAGCGAAAAACAAAACCTTTTGTCCCACGCTGTCATCCTGCAGCCCTGGTAATAATCCTAAATCTGCCTCGTTTTAGGAATAACATCTTCAGTCTGTAGCATGACTATGATTGCATATCGAAACACAGACATGTGTATGCAGTCTTAATATTGTTTATGATATTATTGGGTAAACCTTGAGGGACAAAATAACAAATGAAAAGACACAAAACAAAAACATCAGGATGCTCTGTTCCTATAGTGTGAAGTCGTGACACAGCAGTTGGTTCTTCTCTTCTTCTCCTCTCTTCTCTTGGATAAAATTCATTGGGATGATATAATAAAAAAACAGGAAGGTTATACGAGGACACAGCTGCACTCCCTCTCCAATGTGGTAGGGCTGAACACACTGAAATATTCCAGGTCACTGATCAAACCTCCAAAAACACAACCCCCTGATCAACTCAGTCTTAACCCTCCTTCAAAACACATCCGTGTTCGACGTGAAAGAAAATGACAAACAGGAACAGATTTCTGTGTGTTTTGTTATTAATACACATGTACATGTCCCACATGCACCTGGAGAAGCTGAGGTGTGACATCACACTGCAGAGACTACATATGTTATTATATTTGTTTCTATATTTGCCTCCTTTGCAGTATATAAGTGACTCTTTATTGCTTGTTGTGGTGTTGTGGTGCTTTTTAATTTGTATAATTTCTGACTGAATTGCTTGTAATATTTACAGTTCGACATACAGTATAACATGAATAGCAAAAGAATTGATGTGTTTAAACATTTTATTTCAGATTCACTCTTTTAAATAAATGCAATGCACTCTGAAACTGCCTTGCGTTTATGAATTGTGCTATATAAATTAATTTGCCTTTGCCTTTCAACGCCAGCAGTCGGCAGACCCTAAAAGTTCATGCACATTATATGGATGGAATGAGAAACACAGAGAAGGAAACACAAAAGAAGAAATGAACTAAGTAATAATCTATTGCTCATAAAGAAAGTGTAAATATTTTGTTCTATGGGCCTTGCAGGTTGTAATCTCAGCATTGCAGATTCATGATTTAATGAGACATGGCAGCAATAACCAGTCGCCAATATATAGAACTCGGGGCAGAGATGCCGTTGGTTACAGTGAAGGCCAATAAAAAGGGGTTGTGGATTTCTTTGAGGCCTGAGCAGTCAGTGAAAGGCACTGTGGGGTCTCCATAGTTCACATGGCAAACTCTCAAACACCCATGGGGGGGTGTGGGGGTGGGGGGTGTGGGGGGTAGTTGCCCTCCCTCCCTCCCCTGTCATGCCTTAACTGAGGCTAGTGTTGACACAGTGCTGGCCAATCTAATTTTGATTGTCAGGAGCAAGGAATGGCGATCCTCCCCCCCGCCCTCCTGAGATCATCAAGTTCATTTCTCTGGCTGCATAGGGATTTTTTTCCTTTCGACCAACCCCCCCCCACCACCACCACCACCTCCTCCTCCTCCTCCCCTCCATCTCCCCACCACTAGAACAATATTCAGCCGTTCCTGGGCCTCTCAGAGTGAGCTCACTGGAGTTAATCTCTCAGGCCTCTCTCCTCTCTATTGCTGCTTCTCTCTCACTCGCACTCTCTCCCTCTCTTTCTATTCAAAAAGCCATTCGAGAACAGCTTGAATTAGTGACAGTTATTATTCAGACTAATGAGTAAAATCTCAAAGGCAACAAAAGTGGACTGTGACATCGGCTATAACAGCATTCATAAATCATTCATTCTTGGCAAGAGAGATTTATTAATAAGTGGCTGACAAATATCGTTTGCTGCGACTTATAAAATTTTAATTATCACAGACAACATTGGTGATGAAAACAGCAGATATCTGTTGTGGGTGTGTGAAGTGTTTGGAGTAGAATCTGTGAAATGTCACGAAGCCTTCATTGTTTTCCCAGATCTGTACCATCAGAAAAGACAGATGGCCCTCTACACCTTTGTTAGAGGGAGCGTGTGTGTGTGCATGAGTGGGTGGGGTGGGTGTGTGTGTGTGTGTGTGTGTGTGTGTGTGTGTGTGTGTGTGTGGTGTGTGTGTGTGTGTGTGCGCACATGTGCCTGCACTTTGCAGAGACAGAAAGAGAAGTGAAGAAGGTCAGGTTTATTGACAAGATTATTTTAAATTCAAATGCTTATTATACATAAGGCTTTCTTTTTTTTTTGCCAGAATTTGTAAATAACATAATCCCAAATATTTAATCACTGTCTTTACTTATTGAATGATAAATGACCGTATCTGTGAATGAAGATTCATTTATTATTCATGCATTCTCTTATACACAAATTTAGTTCAATGCTTTCCATCATTTTAGATTTAGGTATGCATGATGAGTTAATGCAAAAAAAGGGGTTACTTAATGTCTTTTGTGTGGTGCAGAAAGAGGGGGAAACTGCACAGTGACAAGCCATGACATTTGGTGGACGCCCCTGAGCCGGTGCAATCAAATTCAAGCAGTTGCAGACATTAAGACAGACATTAATTTTTTTTTCAATGAATTTCCAGCCAATGAGATGCAATGACAGTCCAGCATCATGTGGCTTTGTGGCGTAAATTAAAACGGAGATGTAATAACAAAGAAGAAATTAGGCAAAGAAAATCAGTTGACATGAATGAATCAGTCAAGCTACCTGAATAAAAAAAAAGTATAATGGAGATGATTGATCATAACGCTTTGTAACCGTTTCCCGTCATTATTTAAATGCTGACGTTTAAACAGCGTCCATATTGGTGATCAATTAAACCCTATGACATTTTAGGTAAACATAGTTAAATTATATTTCCCACAATTGTTCTCAATGTCCTGTGAGATGTTGCATAAAGCAGCTGAGATAAAACTTTGTAACTTGCAGGAATTATGTCTGCACAACTTTAAATGCAGTATAATAAGTTGGCCAGGTGGGGGCACTACAGCTAAAGGTCAGAGTGAAGATTGGTCTCAAATACTCCTCAGTCCTCACATTTGCTTCATCCTGCCATCGCTCTGCTATGCTTATTAAAAGAAAAGAGTAGCAGATGTGATTTGGTGACAGTGGCTTCAAACTTATATAGATTAACTTTAGTCCCTGTCAAATATCCAACAAAATTAAAGCCAGTGTGGATTTGCTGCAGGTATAAACTGTGCTGGTCAGGACTGGTTGATCTACACTCGTTAGTGTCGCTGGGTGGTGCAGATTGGTGTTATTACAATTTATTACACCTTTGTGAAGCAACTACAATCAAATTTCAATCAGATCCAGAATTTGAGGAAAGATGAATTGCTCTTTGAGCTTTTCAGCATTCACAAGTTTAATATTCTGTTCTAGCTTAATGGCACAAATGGATAAAATTCCTACTATTAAACTGTTAAATTAAACTGTTTGATACAGCCATCCCTGAAAACCTTCAATCATTACACAGACATGAAGCCAGGAGTTTGTGCTATTTTAAAAAACTTTATAGAGAAAATGTTAGTGTTTAATTACAGCACTCTGTGGTTTCACCCACCAAGCAGCCACCAGAAACACGTTTTTAAAAGAATTTTAAAACAACAGAACAACAAAAATACATAATAATTACCTGTAGTTTGACATAATTAATTCGCTACTTAAGTTTAATCTCGGTAAATATCACCTAAAAACAAAATAAAGCACAACATAAATTTTTAATATGACACAGAAATCTACAAGAACAAGGTGATTTTAGATCATAAACTCTCATTCCTAAAATAAGCAAATCAGCAAATAACAGTTTGCACTTGAGCTGAGACACAACTGCAGCTTGTCAGAAGTAATCTTGACATTACAGAAAACAATTTCGAATCGAAAGATCAAAGGTGAAAGGTCAGAGTTATTCTGTCAGGGGTGTTGGGTTCATTGAGGGGGGAAAATGACCAAACCAGAGCTGCCACCTTTAAAAAAAAAAAAAGAAAAAAAAAGGAGATGTAGACACACATTTATGTCCCTCAAAAACAATCGGCTAAGACTTCTTTGTGTTTAACAAAATGCATGTTTAAAAACTAGCGACAGGGTGAAAATTAAAGAGGGGGGTAGGGTGGTGTGTTCAGCCTAGGTTCATGATTTGCAAACTGACGGCCTTGCGGATGAAGAGCAGTAGGCCCCCATTCTCTGTCCAGTGCTCGGTGCTCCCCACCCCCTCGCTCAAACGCCTCTCCATACCCCATGGGAGGAGGTCTGTTGCGCTGTGGCCACACTAAATCAACATCGTCCTAATGAGGTGTCACACTTGACCCCCAGCAGCCTCAGCCCCTCACATGGGTGTCAGAGCCACAATGAGCAGCCCTCCATCTCCAGCGCCTGGCTGACACATTTTGATTCATGAGCGAGCCTGGGCCCTGTCAGGTCAAAATTACCCCTATCAAAATGCCACCATTGACACATTCATCAACCCACCTCTGAATCCACCATTTTTCTTTCTATTGAAAAAAACAATCCCTCTCCAAAATCAACAACACTTCCTAGCTTGTGCCGTGCATGCGCCAAGCCCACCCGCCTGCCTACCCTCTGACTCCCTTGAAGCGCACACACACACACACATTTGCACACAATCATACCACTAAACACCTTACACACAAACGCATGTTCTCACTGATCACCTCCCTTCTGCTGCATGAAGTGATTCTCCTGCCTGTCATTGGTCGGGGGCCAGCCTTCTGCTCCTAATGGCTCTCTGAGTGATGAACTCTGTGTCCCCCAGGTGTTGGTGAGCCTGTCCTCTGACCCACTGACCCAAAACACTCCTAATGTGAACAGGTCCACAGAGCTAATAACAAACCCGAGAATGAAATCTGTGTGACCTGCCACACTGGGTCAGAGTGAGAGGGGCAGAGTGCCTACTCACACACAGGAGTTGAGACTCATTATGCTCAAGTGCAGGCAGTTTAATCAGCTCATCGTGACCGAGACACGGTGTGACAGGTAAAACCGTGGTCACACTGACATTAATCATGCCAAGCAAAACACGCCAAAGTATTAAGATGAGGATTGACTTCACAGGGAAACTGCTCGGCTCGTCTTCCCCCTGGAGATCAGCTCCTTCATTGTGAACACAGCTGAGACTTTCAACTTCCTGGCTTCACCCCGGGAAGAGATCAGCTCATGCCTGTAATCAGCTCGGCCCAGCAGCAGCAGCAGCAGCAGCAGCAGCAGCAGCAGCAGCAGCAGCAGCAGCAGCAGATGCTCTACTCCAATCAAACAAGGAGGATCAATGTCAACAACCAATCCTCACCCGCTTTGTAGCTCAATAATCAGAAGCATCGTCACATTCTCTGTTGCAGTATGGTCCCACCTTGTTCTTGGCTTTACAAGGACAAGCTCTAACATGTTGGCCCCTTGCTGAGAGGATCATTCACTGTCAGCTGACTCTCAACGCTGCCCACTGAGGCAACCATCTGCTCTAAAAACTTTCCCCTGGGAGACAAGGGCAGTCCAGTAAGACAAGTATATCCGTCAACTGGCTGGTCTAGTCCCGTCCCCCCCCCCCCTACAAATGTCCCTGATCCCATCATCATTATCGTCCAAAACGATGTTGTGAAAGTGTCACAATTTATTACTATCAACTATCTTCACATGTTTTTACAACTCATCATGCACTGTTGTATAGCTTTTCATAAGGCATGATTTTAGTTGAAAATAGCCATGGTCGTGAAGGTTATTTTGCCAGGTTAACAAACTCACACACCATTTCATCTCTGCAATGTCAAATAGTGAGAAAATGTATGTTCGTATCGTTAGCACCAACAAAGACACAGTAGCAATAACATTCATTATGTGAAAGTAGAATATGTCTCCAATGAAGCCCACACAGTATGAATGGGTCATCAGCTGGAGTCATGTAAAGTGGTAATGCAAAGTAATAAAACTGTAAGATGTAACGACCCAACACCAATAACATTAATGCACCAAAGCAAAGGTCTCTTGAGCCTCATTTGTGTCCAGATTTAAGTAGGTAATTGTAGAGACATGATCATTAAGTCAATATAGCATTTAGTACATCATTACATGTTGTGGTGTTTGACAAACAGACCATTTGGATTCAGGAATACATTTCATGCTATGAGAGTTGTGAAAATACAGTTTTAGGCCTGTTTTGATATTTAACGTTCATACCTTAATGAGATATGTTTGGTTCATGTGTGCACTGCGTGAACATATGTCTGATGGTACCTGTTGCTAACCAGTTTATCATCAAAAAGCATCACCCCGGCATCAAGCTCAGACTTTTTTTGACAACTGAAACCATCCGTTTTACTGAATATGTGGCTGTGAGGAGCGATTACACGTCTCTACACGGAGGGCCAAAAAAACATGTTTGATTGGTATATTTTGTAAAGGCGAAATACCTGCACTGACATTAGTCACTGAAGTGCTGCCAGCAACATGCAACATGGCTGATGGTTTCAGCCCTTTGAGAGGCCTGTACATGTCCCTATTCAATAGATGCTGCAGGATGGAGTTCGTTTATGGACATTATTAAACTTACATAAGCCATTCATGTGTAACATTTACAACTTGAAATAAATTTTTTGTATGATAATATACGCTGGCCAGTGTCAAATGTATTCATTACAACATCAGAGAAATTATTGCTGATGACAAATAATACCTGACAAAACAGCACATGCCTTACAGTGCACATAATCAAGTTTATACAATGTATTTTCAATTAATCAACTTGTTCTATGTAGAAACGCCCAATCTTTCACACTCCTGCCACCAGCTGCCAGTAGTGCATCAACAATAATGATTTTCTTACCTAACCATTTAAGCATCATAGTCTCCTTAACACAAACCAGATCCAGCCACAGGGTAACTATAGTCAACAGGCCGCTCCTGTCCTCTCTCAAAGCTGCTCGTTAAGTTCTCATGTGGAGTCAACAGCAGATGAAACATGACTCCTCTCTGAGTAGTTAAGCTGTGTGTTTACTAAATGCTCTGAGATGGGAAGATAACCTGAACTCAGGGAGAAACAGTTTGGCTGAAATCTTTCAGTTTCTGTCAAGTCAAGTAATGTAGGTTTTTTTTTTTTATTTGCAAATAGTGCGTCATTTAAAAAGAAATATAAGAAAGACGTAATATAGCATAAATAAGAAAATACACCGGACAACAAAAATCTGTTTAAATTGTATGAAAAAAAAGTGTTTGTCCTGCTGCAATATTTAAAAACTAGGAGGACTGGATGACCTGACCTCAGATCTTGTGTTTTGCTGAGCTCCACAAATTCTTCTGCCATTCCAATAATGTTTCATCACTTTATACCTAATGTCCTAAAACAAGCTGATCAGACACATTTGCATATTTTCCATTTCTCTTCTGTAGTGTGGTTTACAGTGATGATCTTGTAGTGGTTCAGTTTAAAGGACATTTATTATTCCACAGAGAAAGCAACGCAGTTACATTTGATGTATTTTCACTGTTGTTAAATTGTCATAAAGTAATACCTTGTTCTGGTATTATGCAACATTTAACACTGGATTATATTCTTCAGTGTTTATTCAGTTTATTCTCCAGTGTTAGGAAAAATTCACATCTACACTAAGAAAGCACTTGTTGGCATACACAAGAGCAACAGATGTTGATGTCTGATTTATAAAGAGGCCTCGGAAGAGCAGGGCAAAATGTCGACAGACGGAAAACAACAGAAAGATATTACATTACGTTATCTGGGTATTTTCAGCTAAAGTGTGCCTAACTTATAAATACATCTTCCAAATCCACGTGAAACATAAAGTTATACAGTTGGAACAATGTCATCAATTAAAATGAGAAACTTCCAGATTGACCTACTGAACTTTCAATCAGATAAACTTTATTAATGTGTTGTCACCTCATTGGGAATCAAATGAGCTTTTACACAATTTTCATGCTTAAATCACAATTTATGTAATAAAATGTTGTAAAAATGTGATATGCTTATTTCCATTCAACATGTAAACGCGGACACAGAAAACTGCTAAAACCTTTAATTTGAACGTGATGAATTCACATTGTAGGTCAACATATCTGAGTTTAAAAAGGCAATTATTAAGCTAAAACTACCACTCCTGGATTCAAAACTAAACTGATTGTCTCTGCTTGTAACAACTGAGATTCACACAGACACACACACACACACACAGGGTAAAACTATTAGTGCTACTACAGTTACTATCAGAACTACTTCTACTGCAAGCACATGCAACGCCCAAACAACCACAGAACACTCCCTACCAACCCCATCCCCACCACAAACCAACTAGCAACACCCTAGCTTTGACCGTTTCACCCTGAAATAACTGAAATCACTCCCCATACAGTGCACTACATTTATCATCTGCCACTTAATTTGTCTAATAATCAAAATCTGAGTGGGTATTGATGAACGATATAGTGCCTTCAAAGAGATTGAGAAAAGAGCGGCGTTCACGGCATCTACACAGCCTACTTCTGACAACAATCTGACAATGCAATGCTCTGTGTTTTATAGGTGCAAAAATTACCATTATGTGACTCTACACCTGGCAGTGACAATACAAACAATGATTTACTAAGTGTCTTGAGTGTGTCGTATAAGGAGTAATGACAGAGTGAACAAGGGAGTGGTTTTGGACACAGCCTTAGTATCTACCAAGTTTCACCAAAAAACCTCCCCATCGTAACAGCATCAACTTGAGCAACAATAACCACATAGCAACGGCTGGATATCGTTTTGAAAATATAATCAATCAAATGGTTCAATAATAGGTTTTAGGTGTAGTGTTATCTAACTGGCACCAGCTTTTTTGAATTGACCGGTTGGGGTCATGCACTCAAACCAATAGTGATATAACAGCGGCAGACACCGCTATGACTGTGAAGAGTGACAGAGGAATTACGTTTTATGTTACTCACATTTTTTTGGATTATATGGTTTGTATGTAAGCATGAGGAAAGTGGGTTAAAATGGTGTTTTTTTTAAACAAAAGCCAACAGTTAAAAGCCCATGACCACTTAAAATGACAGAAAGGAGGACTGAGGCTTTGCAATCCTTTGTGTTAGAGGAACTTTTGATTTAGTTAAACAGTTAAAACAAGAACCTTTCACACCCAAACAATAGACTCCTTTTCTGAAACTTAGCACTTGACAAGTGAGGAGCAAATTGTACGTGTGTGTGTGTGTGTGTGTGTGTGTGTCTGTGTGTGTGTGTGTGTGTGTGTGTGTGTGTGTGTGTGTACACGAGTGCGCACGTGTGTGCATGTGACCCACCCCATGTCTAACAATCACCCTGACGCATACCACCCTTTCTCTCCTCAAATAAAAACAGAGTAAAAGGAAAAGAGAAATCATCCACTGTTGAAGTACTTTACGAGATCCTCCTCTAAACAGAAAAAGGACTAAGTATCCATGGGAATCTTAGCACGTTAGGGAGGCCTTTCTCCCTTCCTCTCATCCGCTCTCCCCCGCTGCACCCATGGACCAATGCAATTGTTTATTTTCTCCTATTGAGGCTGCTCCATTCACTGGCTCTCACATTTACTCTGCTCAATTGGAGTGAGACAGCACTTATTCGGGGAGAGGAATGTAGCGCTCCACTGACAGAGCAGCAAGAATGCAGAAGAAATAATTAAAACTTTTGAAAGGAAAAGGTACAGCTGAGCGTGAGGGAGAACGACGTCAAACCGAACAATGAGGACTGACAGGATTTTCTGCTGTGATGAGTATATCCACACATCACCTTGAAACTACAAAGTAAAGGAGTGTTTGAATAACTCACAATGCTAGAAAGTGGAGCGGGGATCCTATAAGGAGGTCATTCATTCACCGTGCTTTCTTAACTGAAACTCCCTGCAGAACAATGAAGCGCTCTCCAGCCTCTTGTAAGATGTGGCCTGTCCTCCAAACCTCACTGTTCCCGGCCCCAGCACAATAGCTGCGAGCTGGACCACGGAGTTCATTTCTCCTGAGGTCTATTATGTCTTGAGGAGGTAGTCATGATGACAGTTTCCTTCTCTGTAACAATGGCCATGGCTGCCAAAGCCTTCTCTGTCCTGTCAGTCTCTATTATCTTTCACCAAAGCTCAATGAGAAGCTCTTAGCTGTTGAGGAAAAGAGAAAAATCATATGATGAAACCAGTACTTGGTAAAGAGCATAAGCCGATGCACACAATTGCAGTGCCAAGCAGTTTCAGGTTGCTTCAGCTTGGTTTCCGTTGTGGTGATGGGAACCGCCAGGCAGCTGATAAAGAAAAACAACTTTAGCCGTACATCACACTGGCACTAACATTGTCTGCTGCGCCAGGATGCAAGATATTCAAGCTACGCCACGTCTGTGGTGAATGAAACACAATTATTTTGCTATCCTTGCTCCTTTGTGATTTTTTGTTATCTGGTAGTGAGGTAGCAGAAAGCCGTGTCTTTTATTTTATTTACACTTCCCTGAAATCACAAATTTGCTTTAAGGTTCTCCATCTTTATACCCTGAGTCTGGTTAAGAAAAAAATACACATAAAACACTTTCATGAGGAAAAACGGAGAAACACAGGAGAGCTCTCTCTTACCAGATAGACAGACATGCAATAGATGTTGTCTACAGAAATAGAAATAACAATGGTAAAATTGCACTCTAAACTTTAATTGTTGGCTGTGATCTTACCTATTACTCTGCTGATACGATGCTGGCCTCTGCAATTACAAATAGTCAGTAATTAAGTGAACTTGTGACATAACAGGTCGGTGGTTCAAATCCTCAATCTGACTGGTGAAAGTGTAAATACTCGGACAAACGTGTTTATATCCAGTCAGCGCCCAAAAGCAAAGAGGACAGTGGTTGTCTGGGTCCATGGCCAGCTCTCATGACGTCAGTGAGAAGTAAATAAAGCTGGAAAGGACATATCTGCATATTATCATATACTTATATAAGTTTTACATGAATTGAGATTGAATGCTTATCCTCACTCTGGAAACATAATTGACCAAATATTTTGTTGTCATGGTATTTTAGGTGTACTGTGATTTACTTGCATTGCTCAAGTGAGAGCTATTAACTACCTCACTCTGTGAAATTTGTGCTTTTATTAGTACACTCATTTCATTGTGAAACTAATGAATGATGCCAATAGTCCAATAAAAGTCCAACATGATTATTATTAACGTCCTAATAAGAATGAATCATTGAGGGCAAAACTTATTTACATTTCACTTTCTCAGAAAAATGTTGCAGCTTCAACGTTAAACAAACTGCATGTGACTTAAAGTAAAGGGGACTGCACCATACACAATATGACTTAAACAAACAGGTACAAAGCTATTCAAAAGCAATTAAAATTAGGTTTGGAGGAGAGAAAATGGATGGACAGACTCATGGGAAAATATTGATGGATTTACAGACGGAAAATAGAGCAGATTTGACAACACCTAAAATCAGATGCCTGGTTTGAAGCGTAAACATGTTTTCACTAATTCTCAGTGACACAAACTCTTTTGCAAAATATCTGTGGTCTTTTCTCAAGAAGCACACTCAGTGGCAGGAGGCCACTACATACAAAACACAAGTAAATCTCACCTGCCCCCTACTGGTCAGATACGTATAATACACTGTGAAAGAGGCAGACGCGTGTACACAGGAATATAAGGTAGGAGGAATGTGTCTTCTTCCATAGTTTTAACAGATGTGATCACTGGTGTGAGCAAATATCTATGGAGCAACTGTATGAACACAAATAATGTCTGGTTTTTTTTTATATTTTAGCATTTGAAATCTTTTGCAAACATGAGATTTATGAAGAGTTCAAACATTTAGTTTCACTCTCATTTGTAAACTTCTACCTTACTTGAGTTATAAGTCACATGCTGAATAAAGTAGTGCAAGATTGTATTGGCTCCACATTAGGCATTATACAACCTGCTGTAAACATTGTGTTACCATGTTATAGCTGCTACCCACTACTGCTCGTCAAGATTCAAAGTGTGATCTTATTTCAAATCAGTAAAGAAATATTCTGTCTTTCTCACTCATCTAAAATAAAAGGATGGAAAGAGGAAACGAAGAAGAGTTCAGAAGTATTGTTCCTCTCTATGGCGGAAGATGGTGCTGACGGGTGAGAGGTAGGCACATATGTAAAAGAGGATCTCTTTTTTTCTCAGTGGTTTTCACGTGTAATATCAAGCAACAGCATTTTGACACAGTTAGATTAACCACCGTGCCACAATACAAACAGCTGCGCTGCGGACCCTGTCTGTGATCTCTCAGAATGGATGCCTTCACTGATGATCCATTTTATGACTACAATTACAGTGAGAGTTTAGAGAATGAAACCTTTGATATTAGTATTCCTCTGAATTGTCACAGCTCACACCTCCGTGGCTTCAACATCTTCCTCCCCACTGCGTATTACCTCATATTTTTCTCAGGCTTTTTGGGAAACCTCTTCGTAATCTCAGTTGTGGGCAGCAAAAGCAGGAGAAGTGGGCGACTGGTGGACACATTTATCGTCAACCTGGCCCTGGCTGACCTCATCTTCGTCCTCACGCTGCCACTTTGGGCCATCTCTGCCAGCCAGGACGGACAGTGGAACTTTGGGGCGGCTGGGAACCTGTTGTGCAAGCTGAGCAGCTACATAATTGCTGTGAACCGCTTCTCCAACATCTTCTTTCTTACCTGCATGAGTGTTGATCGCTACCTGGCTGTGGTGAAGCTGATGGATTCGAGGTACCTGAGGAGCAGTCAGTGCATTCGTGCCACTTGTGCTGCAGTCTGGTTGATCTCCCTGGTGCTCGGCATCCCATCCCTGGTGTACCGAGGAGTGGAGCATTCCCAAGATGGGCTGTCCTGTGTGGAAAATGACAACTCGCCTTTTTTTCTTGTCCTGAGCCTGACCATGGTATTGCTCACCTTTGTCTTTCCAGTGTTAATCATCGGGCTCTGCTATGGCATCATTATCATGCATCTCAACAAGCACTGTGTTACGACTGCCAATCCTCGAACTGAAGCCCGGCGCAGACACTCCCTCAAGATGGTCCTCTCGATTATAGTAGCCTTTGTGGTGTCTTGGCTCCCCTTCAACATTTTCAAAGCCATTATGATTGGCTCGCTGCTCTCGAACGCTGGTCTGAGTTGTGATAACCTGGCATGGCAAAGAAATGGGCTCCTCATCTCCTGCTGCCTGGCCTTCCTCAACAGCTGTGTGAATCCAGCGATTTACTTTTTCCTGGACCATCACTTCAGACGACGCGCCAAGATCCTGTACAAGACCTGCACGGGAAAGCCAAAGCTAGTGCAGAGTCACACCTCATCAGCTTCCTTCACCAATATGGGAACTTCAGAGAGCTTTGGAACTGGTGGGAGAACTCAGCTTCAGATCTTTGAGTAGGAGAAGAAGACAGATTCCTATCTCTAACGTTGAAGGTATTAAACCTATTGTCTCTCGCCCTTTAAGATCTGATCTGTGCAGCAACTTGATAATGAGAGAATTTGTGCATGTTTCACTCTTGATGGGATGTTTCAATATTAAGTGAAACCAAAGATATGGTTTGAAAAAGATTTGTGCTGTACAGTTTTGTTTGTTCACACAGTGCAGATTACAATTAGTACAATAATGTGAATTTCTTTTCTCATATCTTTCCTTTATTCTAATTTTCCATAGATATTGCTTATTATATACTGCTTAAACCAAACCATACCATACGGTACATAAATGCATTAATGTTGATATTCTGTATGTGAGTGTTCACCAATATCTTTTGTTTGTATGAAAATCTTTAACATTTTGAGCAGCATTAGTAGAGTATAAGTGTATAAATATTGTATAAATATACTAGAGTAATCTGGATTATGGATTGTAGAGTAAATTGTTGTTTCTGTTTTATATATATATACACAACGACACAAGGACACACACACACACACATATACATACAATATTATATATATATTATATAACATATATTATATGTTAAATATAATATTATATGTAATATATTGTACATATATATATCAAGGACGTATCAAGGACAAAAATTTAATTATGTTGTATAACATTAAAATGTGCATTGCATGGATGTTTTTTAAAAAATGTATATATTGGTTTCATAAATAAAGTTGCATTTCTAAAATGAAATCATAATAAAAATCATTTTCATTTCATAATTCCCCATACTATTGTGAAGATAATAGGCTGTTAAGTCTATTATTGGTGCTATTTTCAATGATCCAGAACAGGCACTTGTTACATTTGATGCAGTTCTCTAACACAGTACCACCTAGTGTCTGTGATGTGTAAATGCTCAGTTTTAAACAATAAGTGTCAGTTTTAAAGCATTCATTCACAGTTATGCAAAAATGCTCAATATGAATATGAGCCCATTCCTTTGTTGGTGTGTATGATAATGATTATTCAAGGGTTTTTTTCTTTAAAATGTGATTATAATAAGATACAAGAGTAACAGGTTTTTCAATGTGTTGATTAGGCAGAATTTATTTGGATATGTTGTTTGTTTGGACGGCGGCTCTCTTGTGGCACTCACTATTGTAATGTGAGAACAGGACAAAGAAGCCTAATACTGCGTTATGAAAAAATACTCATTGAGCCATTTTTGCCCATCGCTTTGTTGACGAAATCAAACACACACACAAATTGCTTTCTCAAAAATAACAGACAATGACAAAAACAATTGGTGATATTGTTAATCATTTTGACATCACAGACAAAGGACAAATAAAAGACACATAAACACATCATGTAGACTTATGTGAAACTCCATTGTGTGAAATATGAGGTCATTTAGCACTTTCACATGTGACCTTTGCAAAACAAAACAAGAACGCTAAAAGGAACATGAGAATGGGGCACAAGCAAGTAGAAGAAAAATAAACTGCCAACCTACAACCAACCAACACAGACATCTGCAACAGGAAATAACCGCCTTTAGAGTGCAAGGTGATAGAAACACTCACGTGTAATCAGCAAGTGCCTCAACATGAAAAGAGACCCACTGGAAACATTCAGCAAAGGCTCTCAGGCCACAACTTGCCACATGAAACTAAACAAATATGTAAACAACTGACACTTCAGATCTGACATCTGTGATGTCTCCTGAGATGAAGATGGCATTTAAAACATTTGTATGTGCACATATTTTTTCCCTGACCTCTTTTTTTAGGAGCTTGTTAAGTCGCTCAGGTTAAATGTAACTGCTACATATAACTTCTCAGAAATCAAGAGTTTTTATGCGAGTGTTACCAGCAAGTCAGGTTGAAAGTTCAGATGTTCAGTTGTGCCCACTTGTTTTTCAGTCGTACATGTGATATGAATGTGGTGGTTTGTCTTTTGATGAAGTGAGAAAACCAAATTAAGGTGCCAGGGTGTGGGTACAAGGGGTCAGGAATTTCCCCACTCCTGAAAAAGTCATTGGAGGAGCACTGCCACTATTGTTTTCCCACAAAACTGTTTAAAATGTTATTTTTCAGAGCTTTTCAATTTGATGTTTATTTTTTAATCATTAAAAAATTTTGGTGAAAGGCACACTTCCTTTTTTTGCTGCAAGGTACTGGCTCGCAGGACAAAAAAAAAACGACACACAACAACATCAAAAAAAAAAAAAAAAGAGAACAGAGAGCGACACAGTGTCATGCATTTATTTAAACTTGTAAAGATCAATGTTTCAGAAAACAGCCCTGGTCAGGGTCAAAGAAAAGTTGAAAAATGAAACTGTGTGGATTTCCCTAACATTTCACTCATTTTTAAAGGAATCTGTTCTATTTTATCTATTTCATATTTCACATTAATCAATGAATAAGTTCACTTCTCTTTTTGTTTATTGCACAGTTGAACATATTAATGGACTTATGTCCACAAGCTTCACACACACACACACACACACACACACGCACGGAAACACACACCGGGCGTACCAGGCACGGCTGGTCTAAGGTTCACTGAATTACTGCCGTCAACAGCTGTTCACCGAATAATGGAAAATGTTTCACACAGATGAAATGCATAAATGTGGATATACACAGATTAATTTTCGCTTTCACACAGCTTACTGATTTATACTGTATATGCCACTCTGAGAAGCGTAATTCTTACAGTGTGTGCGTTCGACACTAACTGTTGTGGTTTGAGTGTCCTGCCACAAATATTTTCTCCAGTGTTAATCAGTAATGTTAAAGGTCACGCAGATTAAAAATGAAAATGCATGGTGTGTATAGAGTCAATTCATACAGTATTTATAAAGTATTTTATTGATCATGCTTATTAAAATACTGTCAATCTAAAGTGACTGGCATAATTATTTTAAATATCTATTTTTCATACTTTCTGTACACTTTAAATAATGGTGGTGAACACTTTTGCAGATGTTTTTTTTCCATGAAGAAATAAGATACATAATAATTTTACTTACAATGTTTGTCATTGGTTACCCTCAACTCAGTTTGCTTATTTTATTAAATACAGAATCCACATTCTAACCAGGAGAGTAATTGCTGATTATTATATTTTATTTTAATGTAAAAGCGGAATTTGAAATCAAAAAGTTATGAAATAATGTAATTTGTCAAGAATAAATTCTTTTGAATTGAATTACTTGTTGACAGTTATTCTGCCAGTCTGTCACACACAAAATGAAAGGTGAGACCTTGGTAGTCTTATCAGATTTTACCTACGGGTGAGTCAATATGTTACTGTTCATGGTGAGACTACAGACTTGTGATGTTCTCACAGTGCTGTCTGCAGTTCTCTATGCCGGTGAGCCTCTCATAACAAAACCCCAATTTTCAGAATTAAAACAGTCATGCTCCTCGATGCATGAACTTACTTTCAACTTGTAAAATGAGCATGACTAATTCTAACTCTTTAATGGGAAAAAATGAACAATGTCAAAATGACAACAAAAAGTGTATATATATATATATATATATATATATATAAAGCTGCAGATATATTGATGGTATACACTGATATACAGACTTCAGAGATTTTGTCCGTCCAGGATTTTTATCGTCCTTTTACAAATACAAAGTAGAATTAATAAGCAATAAAAATGCATTCATACCCAATTCAACATCCTGAGAGGTTTTGCTGCTGCCGGCATAATCTTTGGTCTGGTTCATGATGATTAAAACTTTAGACAGATATTTTTGCATGACTAAGATTATTGAGCTGGTTTGCCGACTTAATGAATCTTCTATCCACCTACTGCTGTTAGATGTTGTAGCATTTATTATTATCCTGTAACTGTGACTTTATTCTTTTCTTTCTGTCTTTCTTCTTTCTTTTTCTTTTTTTTCTTTTGTACAATTTCTGAATCTGGTCGGTTGTTGAAGCTAAGTAAAAATGATGTGAAAGCTTTTCCCTTTCATATTCATATTATTGTGATTTTTTATGCACAGATGTCACTTACACAAACTTTAGATTCCATGAACAGTATAAACATGCACACACAATGTATTGTCCCATTAGTGATCTCTCTTTTTTCCCACTTTTTCCCAGCTCTAAAAAATAAAAACGTTTTGAATTTAGAGATACAGTAACTTTGCACATTGGTGGCATATTTTAACTTGCCACCACTGAACCACCAACATGCAGTCTGTTCACACAGATCATGCTAATGCTGCAACTCTCAGATCAGATGATTGGCTGTGGTTTCCTTGTTGCTTAAAACTACAGCTCAAGCCAAGTATACATGAGCTACACTTGATCTGTGCAAAGTCGGCTTGATGATAAAAAAATAAATAAAAAAAAGCTCAGGTTGAAGGTTTAAAAGTTATACATTTTAAATGGATGATTCACTTGTGACTGTCCTATGAACAAACCTGACATCTGGTACTTTTGATGACAGTGTCAAGGTTCAGTGTCTCACTACAACAAATTCTCTTGTGCAGGATTAAACATAGGGGCAAGAAATGGTCATGACTTTGGTTTCTACTGAAACTTCCCCATCTGGACACAAATGTCACATGTTGGTGAACCATTGCACAGTTCCCTCTACAACTAAAGCTGCCAAAGATGACAAAGATCTTTAGAACTTCAGAATTTTTGAAAAAAAACAAACACTGAGAGAGATAGGATTTAATGTTAGCCTTAGGTTTTACGATAATAGGTCCAAGCCATAGTAAAAAGGGAAGTACTGATATGAAAATGGACCTTGTTTACCATTACACAATGACTTCATCCTCTGTCAATCAGAAATGTAGAAGAATGTTTAAACCTGAGAGGTATCCAACAGTCTCTCAGAACATTATGTGATTTTAATGAAACTGTTTCATGCATGTTCAACATGCACAGCTCTCCCAAACCGACTAAACTGACTGCCATAGCAAACATGTCTATGTGAGTGAGTGGCCTGGGGTTGTTTGTATTTGTACCGTAGATGTGAGTAATTTGTCTCTTATAATGAGTGTCAATCGTTTTTTTAAAGTCATGTTTGGTGACGTTTCTATATCAGATCTCTTTTTATAGTGATGTGATGCATAGATGACAGACTAGGGGTCATTAGCTTGTCAGACGCTTTGAAAATATATGTTGTTATCATGTACCTGTAGATCTGTAACACAAATAACAAGCGACCCAGATTTGTGCCTGCTTCACTTTGTCAAGATAATAGCTTTATTTCTACTTACATTTGATTTTTAGGACAGAAGTGTGGTTTAGTTATTCGTGATTATTGAGGTTTTAAAAGGATATTATTGCCCTTTGAATTCTGAGAAAATGTATGTTTTGCTTTTGGTGGTAAGTTTACACTGTTGGATCCCTTATCATTTTAGTGAGCAAGTAAGCTACAATTTATTCATGTTTTTTTTATTTCTTTAGTCAAAGTGAGATAATAATTCTTTCATTTTCTTTAACTACTGACACAATTTAAGAGACAAGGTGTTTTGCTCCCTGATGTGTTGGGGGGGGGGGGGGGGGGGAGTTACTGGATTACTGGAGGCGATGTAACGCAGTGCTGACCTCTAGTGTCTGAAACTAAAAGGACACAGTGCAAATCTGGGCTACTAAAAACATGCTGTCCTCTTCAGATATATGTATAAAAAAAAACCTTGGCCACGTTAGAGAAAGTGCTTGACGTCAAATATTGTGAAATAACCAGAAAACCAGCAAACAGGCAGCTCAGACGTACCTGCATCATCTCTGCCCGTAAACCGCCCACACAGCTCTGGAGAAGTGGATGATCTCTGCAGCATTCACAAGCCCATACTAAGCTCGTAACTTCTGTGACTACGGTGACAAATGTAACTTGAAAGTCTTTCACGTGCCTCTAAATGACAATAAAAACACAATGAGCCCTGCAAGGATTGTTTCACATGGTGGCTATTGTTTTACCCTATCAGTCAGTTAATACATTGGCAAAATTCATAACAGCAAGATAACAGAGTGGAGAAATACAAGTAAGACATGAGTCTAAAACAACACCGAGATGAATTCATTAAATGGACAAATTGACTTGTATTGACCACTTTAATCATGATGTTGTCAACTTTCATAACCCGACTTAATAAGTATACCTGTTTATAAATCGCGTGTCGGAAACGCGGTTACCATGGTAAACTCTTGCTGTTGTTAGGAAGTTCGTGTTTTCGACGGCACCTTAACGCACCACAGCATTGCTTTACTTTATTGAGCTGAAAAGATACCCTCTCCAGCAAAAGTTTAGTTTGCGCTTTAAAACGCGAGTTTTAATGTTTGCTCTTCCTCTAGTCCACTCGTTTAGGCCATAGAGACGTAACTCAGCTGTTAAGTGTTGTCTTCTTCAGCTCCTTTGTCAATGTAACAAGAAATAAACTTCCAGCTGAAATCTGGCAGAGCCAATGGAGCTCAGACTGTATGGATGCAGATGAGGCACGATGCTAGCTGGCTAACTAGCTACTAAGGTAAGAGCAAAAAGAATTGGCATTTTAAGTTTTGTTTAACAAACTTTGTGTGCATGTGCGCAGAGGGGTTGGCTATTTAGTGCTATTGAACTTACTGTTCCTTTGAAAATAAGTAACTGCAACCACAGAGTGAAAGTTTTGGGAAAGGCTTACCACTAAAGCGAGTTTAAAGTTTGCTAAACTCCTGAAAGTTGAGGCCCAGCAGCTTTATGAAGCTGACTGAGCGGGTGGATGAAAGGGGTGAAGAAATACCACAATACTTCTTTATTTAGTCACTGTTTTTTTGTTTTGTTACTACCTCTAAGAGATGTTTTACTTGTCATATAGTTCACCTCCTAAGCTGGTCCAGATTTTGGTGAAACCTACCATTTTTCTGTATTGTGTAAATCTACCTGCAGTGGCATATCTACAGTATTCAGATGTACATTGCATTTATGTCATTCTTGGTAGGTTATATCCATCATAGCTTTCCCCATTACTTTTAACTTTAACATGGGGATAAAAACAATGAAACAAAAGATTTTTCAGGTAGTCTATCAATATCAACACTGAACTGTGAGTTTATTCTTTCTTTCCATAATAAGCTTGGGTTTCAAGGACAGTCTCTGTTTTCTTTGTCGACATGTGTCAAACCAAAGTCTAAAGGTACTATAAACTGTATAAAGATACCTGACTGCACTGACCAGCAGAGAAGTAATGAGCTTGCAACATCCTCTTTCAACAGAAAAGCACAGCACTTGAAAGAAATCATATCTGAGAGGAACTATGAAACTCAAGTTGTAGGGGATTTTTGATGCTCTCTTGCTTGCATTCACATTCAGCACTGTTATATATAGTTGAACAGTATACCCATAGTGTATCTTATGCAGTTGACAGATAATTTACAAAATGGTAAATAGGAGACATATGGGAAACCTACGATAATATTTTTTTTCTTATCTTCTTTAATCTTTGTAAAGGTTTTCTTTAATGCAGAAGTTCATTAGTCAGTTTGTAATGTCAGCACATTGAGATATTTCTGCCGTATACACATCCCTTAGCGTTGACCTGCTGTGCATTATAACTTTGTTCAAACTTGCATAACTTTATTTTAAATTAGTATAAAACAGACAGCCTCAGTCTATTCTTCTATTAAATGAATTGGTGCAACAATGAAAAAGTGTTTTGGGTTTGAAAATTTCTCTCATTGTAAACATCTCTAGCTTCAATGAGGAGCTCAAACAAGCTAAAACAGAATACAGATATATATGCAATCAGGAACAATCTGAATTTAAAGCTTCTTAAGAGAAGCTTTAGGTATAAATGTGTCTCTGTGAAATGGTTTTGATGTGTTTAAGCTTGTTCAGTCTCAGCCACAGTCTAGGGCTTGGTCTCAGTTTAGAATAGGCCTTGATTTATATGGTGGTGCACAAACTTATAATTCAGCGGTCCACATCAGACTCGCCACTACTGCACGCTTGCTCATTTGAGATACACACAGTATTCATTTCACATCTTTATTATTCTCAATTAGAGCCTTTAGGCAATACAAAGCTTAAAGTTGGCTGCAGGCAGAGAGAGGTGGGAGGCAGCCCAGCAGCTCCATGAGCTGCTTTGTTTGCCTTTTAAAGCCTCAGGATCTCCAGTACATTAGTGCGACTTTATAGCACTTTTTAATGACACCACCTTGATTTAAGCATCATTATGGCAAAATGATCCATTAGCACCTGGTGGAAGAGGCAAGTTGTAAAATATTGAGAGGAAAATGTGTGATCCCCTGGCAGCTGATGGCTCCACATGCTGGCAGTAGTAGTCTAGCTGTACACTTATAAAAGGACTCAAGAATATTTAAAGAATTTGTTATGCCAGCTGCTGGGTTGCCTACACAAAGCCCTCTCTCTGTCTCTGAGGGACTTCTGGTTTATATGAACTACCCATGACATCCACCAACTGGCTACTTTAACACTGGATGGGTGTTTGTGTTGTACAGGAGTGTAGTGGGAAGTTGCTTAACTAGTCGTCACATCACACATGACATACTTCACAGCACGGTCATACTGAGTACTTTATTGCTAGAGGAAGGTTGTGATATGACTGATTTCCTTCCAGCTCTGAGGTTTCATTTGACAATTCTGTGTCTGAATAGATTTTAAGGTGTGTCTGTGAGCATTTTTCATTTCACTGCTCACTCTTGCTGTTGACATTAGTGTTGGTATGACCTCTTGAGTGGGAGTACTTTCCCATGATCAAAAGAGATTGCTAATCAGTATGACTACACTTCCCTTACATCTACTTTTAGGTTATCAAGTTGTTTGGTGTGCAGCTTGTTTACACAAGGTGCTACTGCTGTTGCTCTTTTGTTCTATTAACCTTACAGGCGCTGGTCAGCAGTAGGTTTTATCCCTCCCTTCAGACCTTCCTTATACTTTCACTCATTTTTCAGTTTATTGGGAACACATAGCTAAAATTAATGCTGTCTAACTCAACAGTCCTGCAGTAAATTCTAACATGCAGCGCCTCATAGGTCGAGACTCCCTTAATGCAATAGCCTGCAGCCTGTCATGCTTGGTTGTGGAAATCTCCTGAAACCCTCCAGTTATAAATATGGCAGTAGTGTGACAAGGCTGGTATTTTGCTATAGGCTGCTAAAACATGCACACTGATCTGTTAATGAGCCAATATTCATGGATAATATCAACCAGGCATTATGTCTTTCTTGTTTCCTGTCTTTGCTTCAGCTTACTGGTAACCAGTACAAGTGCCAGTACAACAATATATGATATTTTACTAGCAAAGAATGATTATTTTCATTATCAAGTTAATCAATTAATCACAAATTTTAAGTATGTAATTTAATTTAATTTATTTGTTTTATTTTAGATAAAAGGATATTCAGTTTACTTTCATCAAAGCCTAGAAAAAACAGATATATCCACATTTAAGAAGCTGGAATCTTTGCCTCGAGTCTGATCTAAACGATTACTTGATTATCAAAGTTGTTGCAGATTAATTTTATGTAGCTCGACAAATTGATTAATCCACAGATCGTTGCAGGTCTACATGCCTGGTATCTGTGAAATGTTCCCACTTATGCTCACACTGTGAAGCCTAAATGTAGAAGCAGAACCAAGTATCTTCAGCTTTTGTCTTGTAGCTGCTTCTCTCTCGGTGCCATGTCATCTGAGATCTGATTCTTGAGTGTCTGGGAATTGTGGGGCCTTTTTTCAGTGTCTGTGCACCAACATTCCTGGAAAGCCAAAATGAATATTGAGATTCAGAATGAATGTGAGCCATGCAGTTACAGAGCAGGTGCTGCCTCTGGGTGTCTGTAAATCATGAGGACTATCCCACCACCATGTGTTTCCTTCTTTTTAGCGGAAACAAAAATGTCAGGCCACAAAAGGGCCTCGGTACAGGCATTCTGGACACAGATAGAGAAATGGTGAAGTTTCAGAAGCTATATGAAAATATAAGATAGTGAATTAGTAAATTCTTAATTGGTTATCCATTTGCCTCTGCGTCTTAAACAGCCAGGAGATGGCAGTAGTCATGCACTGGCCAGTTATTTGATCTTTGAACACGCAGAGCTGAACTGTCACAGTAGTTACCATTGATTTATGGTGGTCATCGTGAGAAAAAAGTAATCCAAGACTGAGACAGTCATTAACAACCAAGTCATAGAGTAATCTGTAATCAGTGATGAAAGCGCTATGAGATGATGTTTGACTTGATATATTTATGCTTAAACCTTAGACATTTTGGAAAATGTCCCATATACCTGCACCCATACATCTCATAGTTAAACAGATTCTTTGACTGCTGAAGTTTGTTGTTGTTGTAAAATCATGTCGATAAACTGACCAGAGCAGCAACTGATGAATAGTTTCATTATTGACTGATCTGTCAAATCAATGTATTGTCCGGTGTATGAAATGTTTGAACTTTCTTCAAAAAGAAACGCCCATCAAAAGAGCAGGAGGTGAAATCCTACCACCTGCTTTTTTGGTCCAAAAAGACATTCATCTTATTATCTTATTTGACAAAGAAAAGCAGCAAATCTTCATATTTGAAAAACTGAGACAAGTTTTTTCATTTTTGCTTGAAAAATTACCAAAATTGTTGTCATGCTTTTCCTCCTTTTTTTTTTTCTTTTCTTTTAAATATACTGTATATTGCATTAGTGCTTTTGTAAGGGGACAGATGCTTCGTTCAGGTTGCCACCACCAATTTATTAGTATACTGATAAGGAAGTAAAGTGAGGCATAATTTCTCAGTGTCTTGGCCATTGTTGTTGACACAGTTTCAAACTCAGACGGGAGTGCTGAGTTATATGATACTGACTCAAGCGTTCAGCCCTCTCTGTTCAAGGCCACTCCTCTTCAGCAGGCACCACTTTGTTAGTGGGCGAGTCTCTCATTCCTGTCCAGACTCCACACAGCTTGGGCTTTGTGCATTTCCATTCAAGTCGGGAATTCTAAGGGACAATTTTCAGTCTTCAGATTTTTACAGTTTTTTACCAAGTTTCTCATAAAGTAAGTAGATTTTTCATATGTTGTCCATCTGGCAGTTTCATGTTCTGTATGCCTTTTTTAATTCATCCTCTGGCTAAATCCATGTGGATGAATGTGGAATGGTTGTCATGGTGTTAATAGTATTTTTTGAGAAAATAATTTGTATTGACACAGTCATGGTTTTACCCACACTGTTTCTTAACGCCTTCAAAACAGGGACAACTCCTGTTTTTGTATGTGTGTTTGATTTTTTAAAAACCCTTTCCCATAAGAAATGCCTGTAATTAGAAATATCGTTTTAGTGGATGTAATAATCTATTAAAAAAAAAGGAAAATAGTTACAAAATATAATGTGCAAAAGAAATGTCTCTATACAGGTAAAACACAACAGACACAACAATAATCAGAAATATGCGGGGGGCCTGCTTGGTGATCCTGCACATCTACTGTGCATCAAACTACTTTAGTAGTTTCCGTTCCCTCCCTATAACACTCCAGACGTGCGGTGGAGGGATGAGAGTCCGCAGGATTTTCAGGGGATTTCAGTGATTAGCTCACGATAAAGCCCCTAAGGGAAACTAAAAACACTCCAGGACATACGATTCGACACCCCAACTTTTCAAGTACACCATGTCTTTGATATATTAAGTACTATATTAGATCATCATACTTGTGGCTATTTGAATATGGCTCTGGGAACATGTGAAAAGTATATCTATATTTTCACATTTTATATATAATTTGTCCATTAATCAAAAAAAATATTCAATGATGAATCAATAATGAAAATTGTTAGCTGTGGCCGTTTCTGATTTTTGCTGTCATCCAAGTGATCACTGTTGTGATCCTCACACAATAACTGTTGCTTGTAATTTTATAGTGTGTAGATACACAATAAAATATCCTGTGGCTGAGTTGATATTTGTTGACCCACTGACTAACATGCAAATCTACACCTTCCAAATTGTACCTGGTAAAGAGTTGTTGTAGTAGTTAATAATTTATATTTGAGGTGTTGTTTCTATGTGCTGAGTTTTGTAAGCACAGCAGTCAGATATCCGTGGGAGGTGGGAACTGTCCAGTCACAGTCATATGATGTGTGGAGGATGTTTCAAGTTTATGTCATATTCAGGATGCTGATGTTCCTGGATGTCACCCTGTAGCTCGAACAACATCATGGTAATTGTTTGTTGTAGCTTATGACTTAAACTCAACTAGTTGTTCTTAAAAACAATAACTGGTGAGAAGTTTCCTACCACTAGCTGAGGCAAACGTCCATGTGTGTTGGAGTGCAACCACCGCCACATTCCTGTATTCTCATAGTTAATAATCGAACCAACAAGCCTCACAGTTTTTATTTGACACCAGTTGTATATATGGCTCATGTGTCCTGAGCCACTCATCCAAAGGAGATAACAGGAATGATATGACATCAAAGACTAATAAACATGGTGTCACAGGAAACTCCCTAGACTTGGTAACATGTATGTGTACTCATGATGTGGGAGACTATGACTACACCTGACTGTGGTGTCAAGAAGGCACGTAACACTTGAATCACTGAATCAACAGGTCACAAGATTACGTCATGGGCCGTCTGTTTGGACTTAGACTTGCTTTTCTTTGTAGCCTAATGACTAGTTGCTTGTTATCGTACTTACACATTCAGGTGTGTTTTTTATGTTTCCTTTCCTCGTGATTTGACTCCCAAAAGGCTGTGAGCTTCAAACTGTGCTGCTTTCTGGGATGAATTGTCAGAGTTTGAATCAGTCCTGATATGAAATTTTGGTGTTTATCAAACTTTGTCACAAATGATCAGCCGTCGTTGTCACTTTCACAATAGGATTGATTCATTGAAATGGCCTCCACATGAAACAAAATATCCTTGACTTGACTGATTGTGAAATACATGTTGATGTAGACTTGAAAAAAGCTTATAATATAGTGATGGCTCCTAAAACTGAAATCATACTTTACAGGACATGGTGATGATCAACATTATCCTTTGTCTCCACTGAAGAACTGCTACAGGAAGTCGATCTACTGATATGGAAGGCAACGGAGAGATGAGTGACACCGACAGTGGCATCATCCTTCATTCAGGTAAAACACTTTTTATGTATCACTCAGACCTTTTTGAAATATGTCACATGATCTAAAGTGTCTCTACTAATGCCTCTACAACATAACCGTTACATTTGATCATAAAGGCTGAATTTCAAATTAAATTCTCCACTCAGCACAAAACAACTTGATGGACCAGACATGCTCCACAAAACGGGTGTAATTACATAAAATCACTGTAGCTCATTGCAGCAAGGCTTGTTGCTTGACTGCAGTAAATGTTAAACATTAGAAATCTACATCAGCCACAATGTCCAGCATCATGAGAACTGAAACTGAAAAACCTGGGCTGTTGATTTTCTTTGGTTGGTTGCCCAAATGTGTCTGAGAAACACTGGGCAGCTTTACTGAATTGCTTTAGTTAATGTGAAAACAGAAAAGTGGATTTAAGTCGAGCCTCATTTCAGAAGTTCGAGCAGTTTCTTATCAAAATGTTCTTTGACTGTTCAAACCTAAATAAAGAGTTTGACAAATTGGTGTGAGAACCAACACCCTTGATTTAAAGTACATATTTGTTTAAAAACAAAACGCTGAGCCAGTAGGGTTTTGCTGAAAGCCTAAATCATTGTTGAAACTCAGCACACACATTACGGTAATCTTATCGCTGCACCTGCTTTTCAAATGACCTCAAACAGAAGACAAATAAGAAATCTCCAATTAATTCAAAACATAGATTATTATTGTTTATGACAAATGTAATGCAATGTATACCCATATGCAAACAAAACACAAGATTATCAGAATGGGTGTGTCACAAACAATTTGGTTTATTGACTATTTTAGGCTCAGTTACCAGTCACATGACAGAGCTGTCACTCCTTCTAACTAACCATCATTTATATCTGACAAAACATAAATTTCCTTCTGACACATTTCACATCTTTTATCGGCTGGAGTGAGGTCGCACTTGTGATAATATTTAGCAAAATGACATCCTTTCAGAGCATAACACAATCCTAGAAGATTACCTGGAGTAAATAAGTGCTGTTATGATTCTCTTGGCAGCAGAGGTCTCAATCATGTCCGCAATATAATAATCTACTTTCTTAAATCAATTCCAGCACACACCAAATTTAATTTGTCTTAGGTTGTACTTCCAGCCAGCTGAAAACAAGCGAAAGTCATCTACTTTGTTAAAGAAAACAACTTGTCATGTGAAAGCTCAGGGACTATTGCATGTGGTCCACTGTGACTTGCTGCCAGATTAGTCACTGCATCCTTGACCACATGAGGATGTTAAAAAAAATGATGGGTTGTCTAATTTTTTAAGCCAAAATACTAAAATGTATGTTGTTCCAGATTCTCGGTAGTGAGAATTTGCTGGTTTTCCTAGTCTGCAGTTATAATAAACTAAAATGTCTTTTGGTTTTGGACGATTGTTTGGCCAAAGCAAATGTCAACTTAGCTTTTGGAAAATTGTGAGGGGCACTTTTTTTGTGACATTTTAGACATAATGATTACTCAATTAAACACAAAATAATTCACAGATTATTCAATAACAAAAATAATATTTAATTGCAACCTTACTGAATATGTTATTCTTTGTATTTAGGTATTTTAGGATTGCTGCAATCATCTTCATTAAAGGCAGTCACAAAATGTGGTCGTCTGACCTCTGCCAAGGCTGATATCAAGCAACGTACACCAGACTTCACAGAAAAAAAAATCAAATTCTTAGTAAATGATCTGGATCTGCCCTAAAATTTAATGGGTTCTTCCCTGCCCCATCCCTCCACCAAGTTTGGCACAAATCGGTTCTGTCCTTTTTGCGTAATCCCACTGACAAATGGGTGAAAATATTACCTCCTCTGCAGAGGTAAAAATACAATAGAATTAACAGGAACTTTGCCAGTCGTGTTTTGCTGCGACTAGTAGTGTCTACTGATTAGTTATGGCCTCGCTGACATTCCTTGCGCCCTAATTGAGCCACGTGACGTCTGCCCTATACAATGAGAAAGTGTCTATCGACAAAGAATGGGGGGATTGTCCCTGTAGGAAGAGGAATTTTTTGCTCCATTGTAGTGCTGTCACACTTCTTTCCTGTCGCACCTCAGATGTTTGTCAGTACCTGCAGGGATTCTGTTAATAATCTCTGAAGGTATGTGGTGCTCAATGCATTTTGCCTGAAGCTGCTCCCACGGCTCTGAGTCTAATCTGATGTCATTAGTCACCCAGGCTACAGACAGCACCAGTCGAACACTCACACAATTTTTGTAATTACAATGATCTTGAAACTCACTCTGCAGTTTCAGTGTGACTGATGAAAACAAAGATAAAAACAAATTCTTCTGACTGAATTTAACCATTGTGTTGGCCAGAGTGGCCTCGGGAGTTAATCTTAATGTAATTAAAATATGGGGGTTCATGGTGTTAATATACATTCTTGGAAAAATTATGAGGAATATAAGGCAACAAATACACATTTAGAAAATAAAGATTAAAACACACAAGGTTAAGAAGATGGTAAACAGTCTGAACTAAGTGTTAGTGTGAGAGTGTTAAGTATTTTTTATTTTCTTTACCACTGGCATTTTATAACCTGCACAACTAATGTATTGGTCAAGCAGGAAATGGGACCATTCACCGTAAAACAAATAAATATAGTTGCAGCAACATGAGCTAAAATATGTCCTAAAATGATGTACATGTACAGGCATCAATGAATTTATATATTAAAATATTGCTTTTTCCTGCAAGTAACTTTTGTTTTCAGTGTTAACAAATTCATTCATTCATTAGTGACTGAAACAATATATATGTACTGTATATATGTATATATATATATTTATCTATGTATGATTGCCTCTTAAGTGGTAGGATTTACTGCTTTTCTCTGTTTTATGTCATTGTAAATTAATTATCAGTGGGGTTTTGGACTACTCGTCAGGCTAAAAAGGCTTCTCAGCAGACATCTTTTTGGGTTCTTGGAACTTGTGATAGGCACTCTGTATATTATTGCATTTTAAATTACTTTTATAGACTAAATAAATCAATTAACCAAAATAAAATGATCAATTAATTGATGAATGTAATCACTAGTTGCAGGTCTAATTTGCTTTTACTGATCTTTATTTAACTGAAATGTGCAACTGCATATCTTGGCTTCATATGGTCATTTCTAACTTCAACTTTTCTAACTTTAACTTCACCTACTTATGTTCTTGTGTGTTGAGTGTTGATTGAAGAAATATATAACAGCCACACTTGAGTCGCATAATCTCAGACGAGTGCATTTTCTTCTTTCCTGTTGCATGACACAGGCTGTGACAGCCCAATGACGCATACGAAGGATGTGACCACACACACACGAGCCATGAAGCTCAAACACCAGGATCTCCAAAACAGACTGGAGATCTGCTTACTGGAGCTGAAGAAACTCTGCATCCGTGAAGCTGTAAGTAAAAGTGATCTACAAAACAACAGGTCAACAGACTAAAACCTAATGAGGCTGCATAAAATTACATTAAATGCATATCACAGAACAAATCATGATGATCTACGTTCATTAAAATCTTTATAAACGTGTTAGTAGACCTAGTTAACGTAAACGTCAAGACAGTTGTAGCATCATTATGCAAGCTGTGACAAGGTGCACTCACCATATTGCCATATTGCAGATGATTAAGCAGCTTTTAGAAAGGATTAAATAGGTGGGGTAGTTTAGTGCAGGATGTGTGATGACACATTTTACTGCAAGTTAACAAAGTAACCTGAAAGAGGGACATTTCAAATGTGTTCTGCCATGTCCACACTAATGTGCATGAAATAGGAAATGGTGTTTGTGCCTAAAGTTCTCACTTGCATTTTCAGATTATTTTGAATCTCCTTTCATTGAGTGCACACAGGCCACTTGACCTGGCAAATTACCAGCACAGATCACAGCACAATCATAGGTTGCAGTTTTTAAGCGCTCAATTTTCACACCAGTACAAGACAAGATTTTAAAACTCTCTAAACAGCAGATTCAGGATGGTTGTTAAAAACCGTGTCTGTCTGTGCAGGAAAGACCCAAAATGTCTGCATTAACTTCAACATGGACTTCATGTCACAGTGGTTAATATCCAGTCAGGAGCTCCACTGAGAGGAAACAACAGGTCTTTTAATATAACCTCCTCTCCTTTGTGACATTATTATTTTGGCTTTACCATTAAGCAGAATACAAACATCATCCCCTTCATTTCAGATACAGTCTGTAGTGAAATTAGAACACGCCATGTGGCTGCAGTGAGATTTCTTTTTTCATGTATCGCAGCTTTTGAAAAGGTATACTGGTGGTTCGGTCGGCCAAAGCAATGCTCCCATAACAGCCTGGTTTTGAATTCAGCATGAGACTTTTATCACATGTCATCCCTTTCATTTTCAATCTTTTATGCCCCTCTCTCTTTCCGTACTGTGAACTATCAAATTAAGGTTCAGTAAGTCATTTCAGAGCTGGACACACACTCACATTTTGAGTATTGCTGCCATGCGTGGTTGCTCCAGGGTAAAATCCCAGGACTGATCATTCTTTCCTGTTGACACTCGGGCTGGGCACTCCTGTTGGGACATGCTTAGGTGAACTAATGGGAGACATGGTGCCTCTCCCTTCTCTCAGTGACAAAAGAACAAGTAAACTCACCGGTTGCTATTACGTTTTTTTGTCTGTAAAGGTGGCTGTCTAGGAGTGACTCAAAGTGACAGTTTCTTTATGTCTGTTCCATAATGAAATCAGTAACATGCGTTGTCATGGCCTGAGTTTGATTTGGACATGGATATGTGTTACAGTGAGAAAGTGAGACCGAAAGAATGTGTTGTGAAATGAAATCTCACAGAATTGTGCAACAGATTCCCTGAACCTGTTTGCCTCAACATGTAAGGAGGGCAAAGATACTTGTACATCATTTCAAAACTGCCACAGATATGTTTGAATAGACTCTGGAGAGATGTGCTTGTCTTTATTTGAACAACTAAACTGATAGGATTTATCAGTGTTGATTTATAAGATGTCTGTATATTGATTAACTGTGAAAAATAAGCCTTTAGTCATTTCCAAATATTGCTTTGTGTGTGAATTTTTGTCTGTGTTGTTTAGGAGTTGACAGGACAGCTGTCAGATGATTACCCTCTCCTGCCTGGAGAGAAGCCTCCACAGATTCGCAGACGTATTGGAGCTGCTTTCAAACTGGATGCACAAAGTATCCCCCGGGTAGCAGAGGTACAAGCAGCATTTCAAGACTGCATAATGGATTAATATTATTTTTCAACAATGCATAAAGCTCAAGGATACAGATTGTTTCCAGAGTAACATTGTTGTCTCTATATATTCCCCTGTCACACCCTTTTTTCCAGGAGTCAGAGCTGAGTTTAGTGGATGCTGAGTTGGCTCTTCAGATGAAAATATTTGAGGCAGCGCGCAAGCTCTTCGAGGAGGATCACCTGAGTAAGGCTGTTAAAAAGAGCCGTTTTAAGCAGTGCAAGAGAGAGGAGAAGAAACTCAAACAGCTACAAGAGACGGCCTTTCAACTGCGACTAGAGCACGGCCAATCATCACCACTCCCTGCTTTTAATATTACACAACAAGGTGAGAGACGCCTGGCCGGACTAGATGATACTATACTATAATCTTCAGTGCAGGGTATAAATTGATTTTCACTTCATAATATCTTAATAGAGCAGTCCTTGACTTTTCATGTGTCATTTTATATTTCACATATGAATCAAAACATTTAGTCTGTTTCTGTTTTGGTTTCCAGATCTGGGTACATCTGATGACAGCTCCCTGTCTGATTCTGTAGTGCAAGATGAAGGTAAGACTTGGCCTTGCCTAGTTTCTACCAGTGTAACAGCAGCTTTTGTTTACAGGCCAATGTTGATGAAAGCAAATCTATGACTTTTGAAAGCTGGATAGTATTTGTCAGCTGACCAGTTAACCATAAAGCGGGGCAATGTGAGCAGAGTCCAGTAAGTATTTATCTTGAATGCCTCAGTGCTCACAGTCTCTCTGCATGAAAGTATCTACCTAAAAGTTTCAGAAGAAGTCTGTTGAGGCGATGCATGACGCAGGTATTGACACTGAATAATCATATTATACACTGTATAATTTCTGTTTTTTCTAGAAGTGACAAGCCAGTCATCACAGCCGTCCTCAGGACTCCCCTATTCAGTAGAGACGGATGCTCCCCAGCCTCCCCCTGTGTCCTCACAGTCCTCCTTAGATGGCTCCTTCATGTCTCCGTCTGTGGCTCCACTGACCCCGAGTCAGTCTCCACACCCAAGCCTCGACTCAAACCCAGAATTCGACGCTCCTCCCATCCAACACTCCCCGTGGACAGAGTCGAGTCTGGACCAACCTTACCAGAAGAGCAAGAAATCACGCTCTTCCATCAAGACGAGGTAACACAGGCCATTCATCGCAACTCCTTTCCTGTTCATCGACTTTTTAGTATTGGAGAAGCAAAATGTGACCTTTAGTACTTGGAGGGTAGTAAGCTTTGTGAAAAGCAGATCTTGAAAGGATGCTGGGAGGTGAAAAAGATAATGCTCAGTTATATTCATTGTAGTGGGTCCATAGACACTGCATGGGTACGAGTGGATTTGTTTACCTGGGCTGCTGTGTAACCTCATTGATGTTCCCAGTGCGTAGCGGTTGTTGTTAGTGGAGACAACATGGAGCAGATTGAAGAAACACTTCTTTTCTTTCCAGTAATAATGGTTTCTGAAATACTTCATCAGTTTAAGCCTCATCTTCACTGTCATTGTTCCTGCCCTAAATCACAATGTAGAGAGTGTTCATGAATGTGCAACACTGCCATCTGCTTTTGCACTGGTGCTATAACAGTCAGTGTAATAGATCAGTGTTGTGCACATCTACATTCAATCACTAATGAGTTTAGACTGCAGTATGTCAGAGGTAGTAATACAACAGTAACTTTGGAATATGTTAAAATTGTTTCAATTTATTATCATTGTAATTTTCACCATTGATGTTTGTCATCAAGAACAAAGAGCAATTTCTGGTTTTATTTTAAGCATTTTATTTATTTATTTATTTTATTTATTTTGTGTGTATATATAAACACAAATTGAGAAACAAAATATACCATATTTCACGTGCTACCTATTTGTGTGTTCAGCAGTCCAGCCAAAGCTGAACTGTTGCCACCGTTGGAGGCTTGCTTAGCAAACTCATCTCTGCCACTGCAACTTTCCCATCTGAGGCTGAGCCGCACCCAGTCGAACAGCACACCCTCCACACCAGAGATGCGTGTGCACAGACAACTCTCCCTCAGGTAACCACACCTACATCCACAGTGCTTTGTGTTAGAAGCTGCAAACCTTTGTTGTACATGTAATTTAGTTCTGGTCACAGTGATATCATTTAGTTTCACACATTCAATTATTTTAAGAAATCAGAGACTGTGAGATGGACATAATTAGAAGTTGTTCAGTCTCTTTGCTTAGTAGCCTTGTTGATATAGTTGATATAGAACATTCTTGTGATTTGCACAGGTTGTCCAACCCTGAATCTTCATTTGAAAAGGACCGCGGCCGCACCAGAGGTCCACGGAGGCGACTGACAGAATACACAGTGACTTTACCAGAGACCACTCCCCCTACAGTGAACTATGGAAGCCATGCTAGCTCTGAGGATAGCAACTCCGAACACTCGTTTACATCTTACAATAGCTCCCCGTGTCAGGAGTTGCACTGTGATTTGCCCAGACAGTATCAGCCTGCATTCCCGCACTCTAGCCCAGTTGGCAGCTATGGACCTCAAGCCTTCCCACGTACTGGCTTTTACCATAATTCCAGGCACCAGCCCAGCCCCACTACCCACAAAGCCTATTACAATGAAATGTATTGCCCACCTGATATGGACGTGACACGGAGCTATTACGCCCAGCAGGCTCCCTGTCCTTCCAACAGATATGACTATTGGTATAATGATCCTGCTGTGCCCCACCAGAGAGCACAGAGGCCTTTACCTCCTGATATCAGACTCTCCCCGACCCCAACTCTATGGGAACACCCACATTACTGCTCCAGCGGTGTCCCACGACAAATGGTGAATGAACAGCTCAAGTCCTGGCATCGGCGCAGTCAGCTGAAATCCCCTAGGTCCCGTTCTCTTGACCGACAGGGAGCAGTCAGAGTGAAAAACATGTCAGCTCGGGAGTCGCCCTGCTTCCAAAATCAAAAGTACCATGAACAGGTAAGCACACTAAACATTCAGTCTGGCAGCAAAGATGACCAACACTTTGTCAGCCAGAAATACTGCAAAAGGGAGAGATAAGCAGTTAATTATTTTTATGTGTTATTTGTCACAATTTTTCTCATCACGTCTTCACAATATGCTGCCCAAAGAGACTTTTTACTGAGATTAATAGTACATGGAAATTACAGATTGTTACATGCAAAAGTTGAGGGGAAATTTAGAATTAAATTTAGTTGGATATGCTATTTCAGGTTTCTCGATAGACCTGATAGATGGGTGTTTTTAAGTATGTAATAGATGTGAAAAGGACATTGATTTTAAACACACATAGATAAGAAACGTGCATTGTGTTTTAATATTTGAAGTTTATAAGGATACAGACAGCAGGTTTGCATGCACCGTGATAATCTGACTTTAAATTGATCAAGGCAGTACTGCAAATGTTCAGGGATACCATGTTAACACCACTGCACACACAGTTCAGATAACACATTTAGATTTCTGTTCATTGTTTCCATTTACTTAGACATGTAAACACTTTTCCTCTGTCTCATTCATGTTTTTAAATACAAGCTTGTCTCTTAAAAAGTCACAGAGAAAATGTTGGATGCAGTAGATATGGGTTTTTGTTGATTTAGTTTGTTTACAATAATGGAAAAGTGCTAAATATACAGAGATATAAACCACCATTACTTAAAGTGAGTATGAGTATAAGCTGCAGTTACTTTTGAATATTACCAAATCAACTGCGTGTAATTACACTGAGACTATTTGTTTTTACTGATTGATTGACTCATGATTCTTTTCTGTTGCTGACCCTTAGGTTATCCAAAGAAGGGCTCTCCAAAGAGCTGCAGATGACACACAAGGGCACTGGGTTGTAGATGATGGCTCTCACTACATAAGTCAAGTGTGAACAGGTGAAACTCAGACACTAAACTGAACATTTTCACTCAAAGGCTGCAACTGGATCAATTCCTAGTAAACCAAAGCAAAATAGTCAGGAAGTCAAGTTGGATTAACGGTTTACGCCTCAAACTTTTTTCAGGAAAGCTCACATCATCGTGTTTATCTGCCAGCCTGTGTTTGGGCATACAGCGGGAGGATTCATTCAAATTCAATCCAGTACAACAACACAAACTGCAGCCTTCAAAGTTTCTTTAAAGTTGAACCGACTCCTCTCTGTCACACTGAGTATAGCTGATTTCAGAGCAGCTGTATTGGCTTTGGAGTAGAACTGTAAAGTTTGTCTCTTGTTTTCATCCAGTCTCTGTACATTGCTCTGTAATAACAGTTTCAAATTAAGCATTGAACTTACTGCTTGGTAAATGTTATGAATTGAAAAGGTGATAAATGCTCTTTATTAGTGAGTGCTGTTTCAACCTTCGACTGTTCTGTGCAAATGAGGTGTGCAAGTCTGACACCATGAAATCATCTGCCAGCTCGATACTGGTTATTCAGTGAATCAAAATCAGAGATAATCATCCCACAGATTTTTGTGTTATTAAATACAGGGTTTTGTCCATATGTAAAGCAGTCACAAATGGTTGAGGATAGCTGGAGGTCTTACACAAGAATAACCACTAAATTTTCCCATTGTAGTTAGATTATGACAAATGTGAATGTTTTAAGAATAACTCAAGGTCATTGCTGAAGTTAATCTCAGATGAATTATGATTTTGTTCAGACAACTGTAAAATAGTCATGTAGACTGCTTTATGTATACTTAACTTGGTCTTATCACGTCTTGCTGCATTAGATGTGGCTATCTGCAGCCAAAAACGCATAATGTTGAATATGAGAAAATCACGAATGAGAAGTTCACTTTTTGCAGTTTGTTAGTTTGGGAATAAAATGCTTTTCAACTAGTCTTATGAAGGACATAAATCAATTGTAAAATAATGTAAATGAGCAACATATCCCTTTTTTTAAAATACATTTTGTTTGTAATGTTACTTTGATAGAGTCACCATGTTAATGAACTTGAGCTGCTTAAATTTAAGTCCAAGGTTTGTCCTCTTTGTCGTGTACTTTTGGGGTCAATTTTGTCCTTTTTTATACTTACATGTGTCTGTGGCTGTGCCAGTTAACTTGAATTTGTAACTGATTTAATCAACCAGTTGAAACTAGATACTAATTTACTCACATGAGATATAAAGTAGCTAATTAAGACGAGATCAGAGTTTTGATGCTTGGCAGCTATTAATGTGTCAAATATAAATTTAAATGACCTGAACTTTAACTGTATCTTCTTCAGTGTCTCACAAAGTGTTTGAGACAGCAGATCACTACACACTAACCACAAGCAGAACCTACGTCTCTCAACCAAATAAGATTTTATTGTCAAGAATTAGATTTAATTACCACATATTCAGGCTACACCTACACAGTGACTGGTCTCTCTCAGTGATCTATTTATGTGTTAATTTATTGTCATTTGCACCATTGGACCCATGGAAAGTCAGACTTGAAATGAAAGAAGACATGGACCTGAGTTTGCAAAATCAAGCAGCAGTAAAGACTGTCTAGTTATATATATATATATATATATATAACAGACCACAATCATGTTACCTTGTGTGCCGTGTGCCTTTTTTTTTTTACTGTCTTCTATTTATCAGTTACTGTAGTTTAAGTGGACCTAATAATGTGTTACATTGTTGTTTTAAAAAAAAAAATCTGTGAAAATGTTTCTCCTGTGGAAGTAAATAAAGAATAATGTTGCAAATTGCTGAGTTTCATTTACTCGCATCCTGCCCTGTTATTCCAGTGTTATAGGCCTTTTTCCTCGCACACATTTTTACATTTCAGAGCAGGAAACGCACAGGAATGAACAGTAAATTGAATGACAGCTGAGTACCATTTAGCTGCTGTAGTTTCAGATCAGAGCCATTATTAATGTTATTAGTAACACCTGAGAGTTGTGTGCTTCAAGGTTGTTATTTATTAAAGGGAAATGCTTAAGGGAAATGAGGTAATTATATTATAATGTGTTGTTTTGGGCACAGGTTTCACAGAGAGCAAAGGGGTTCAGAAAATGTTTGATGTATTGGTACTTTAAACTGTAATGCAATCTTCAGACAGACAATTTTCAAACAGCATATTATGGCATACTCTTTAGGACATCTTTGACATGTAATATGTGCTGTATGACATTATTTTGCTCTGAAACCTTACATTAGTCTCTGTGATTCTACCCACTGTTTTGTATGTGAGAGGTACAAAGTGTATGAACCCTACTTCAGAAAACCATCACTATGCATGCTCTCACAGTGTGTGGAGCAGTTTTACGAAAATGGCACAAGTGTAAGTCTTTTATCAGCGTAGGCAGCCATCTGTCACAACAAGCTGTGAGAACACAGGCTTTCATCCAACCGCTTATTTTCCCTCATTCTCTGCTATGTTGATCTCCACGCACCAGCCTCTTTTCCGTTTTTGTGACTTTCACTGTGAAGGCAAGTTACTCACTATCTCAAAAAGGTAACATGCAGTATATCTGGTCACAGTGCATTTCACATAGATTTATATACAAGATATCATCGTCCTGCTGTTAAAAAAATGAATGAAAATGCGTCTAATAGGCTTCATTTTTATACTATATGAAACAGTAAGTAGAAAAATTGTGATACATTTATAATATATATTTGAAATAGACATGTTATATATATGCCATTTTGTTGTGTTTTCTGTTGTATTTTGCATATAAGGACCACCATAATTTTGATATGATTAGGATATACATTTTATATTCTATATCTTTTTGAAACACGTGAAATAAATGTAAATAAATTAAAGCTTTTAAGCAGTATGAAGATCTATGGTTTTCAACCCAATGCATGCTTTTATTTTGAAAAGGACAGGGATTAGTGTTACGGAAGAGATCTCAACTTCCGGAAAGGATTGTGTTTCGCATATAGATAAATAATTCACCTTCCTGGTTTGAAGGCTACCTTGTCAGGTAACTCATGTTCATTTAATGAATTAATCACAGCATATGTCCGCACAGTAGGTTGTTTAGCTAGCGTTATGGGTTGGCGTCGTCGTACGGACTTTTCTTTGAAGTCAGGTATATCCACAGAACAGCGTCGCCTGCTTGGCTGCTCAGCGCTAGCTAAGAGGTAACGTTAGCAAGCCGGAATATGAGCGATATCGTGACCAGCTGACTTATAAATGTATCGGTGATCGGTAAATGTTTATTCAGCCCCTTTTTATGAAGGATGACAAGCCGTGTAGGGATGATGGATTCATGTTAACTCGACAGTATCTTGCGGTTGTTTACATTTTGTACTCCATGTTCCGTCTGACGCTGCTAATCAACATCCGTCTGGCAGGTTTGCGAAGCAGTGAATTGGTCTAAGGTTTTGTTCGTGTTGTCAGCCTCAGCTCTGGATTATTTGTCCGTATATTGTCTTGATTCAGTGAGTATTATCTGATTATAACTGTCGGCCGATCATTTGGCCGGTGACATAGACCTAAACAAGTTCAGCCGCTTCTTTGTTCTTTTGTAGTGAATGGGATTTCTAATGAGACCCAGATACATTCATCAGCCATTTTAAATCAGGAGTTGGATAAATGGGTACCACGTTATAAAGCGTTTATAAGCTGTAATTAATGGATCTGTTATTGGTTAATAAATTGTTTGCTAATGTTTTTTTTCATTTCATTTCATTTCATATCAGTTATTTGTAGGAACTGCTTTTGGGTTGCCAGGTGTGGAAAAATCCGCCTCCGGCATGAGGATTTTGTATTTTTAGCCCTTTAATTCATTTACATCTGTGAGACCTCTCCAATGGCCTGTTTGACCACTCACCTTTGGGAAAGGGGCTTTAGGGCATCTGAACCTAAATCTATTTACAAACAGCTTATTAATTTTAATAACTACAGACCTGATGGCCTATTGTGTAACCCCTTATCAGTGACATATTAACATTTATAAGTGACAGACCAAATGTTTCTAATAACTTATTGCAAATTGACAAAGCCATTACCCGTTTAGTAATGGCTTATTAACACTTGCAACTCCTTATAGACAGTGAGAAACATAGTACCGTTTAGGGACATTTTCTAGAGTGACATGTTTATTTTCCTATTAACAAAATCAACATTTAGAGAGTGTTTAGAATTTATAAAGGACATATTTTGTTATTGTAAACTTGTAACTTCAAAATCAGTCATAACATAAACTAAAAAGCATCAATATTACGTTAGAAGAAATGACCTTGAAAATACTCTGGGTTTTCACTTATTTACAACTGGTCCCCTCTCAGGAGCAGGTTTCAGGTCACATCCATGGGTTGTTAAAAGGCTTGTCATTACCTGATAGAAGTATCGTCTGAAATTCCCTTAATGGAACAATAGCAGTAATTGAATTTACTCATTTACTGGCCAGTGATATATGGGCTATCATTGTATCATGCATATCTATTTATTATATATACAATATTTATTTTTATTCCTGCTTTTTTATTATTTGTACAAAACACAGGAACAGTCTGATCTGCATTTTGATACTGTTTTTTTCCCCACCTCTTGTCTTCATATAATAGCAGTTATGTTTTGTCATGTTTGTATATTGTGAGACACTGAGTACTGGTCACAAATTCCATGAATGTGTCAACATAGATACAGACCAATAAAGTTGATTGTGGTTCTGGTTGTGCAGGAGGAAATTGAAGTATACCATCTGAAGCAGAATACAGAGATTGTGAGTGGGTCATCAGGCAGTCTCCCTATGTCAGGCCGAAACGGGTCTGCAAGTGATGCAGACTGCCGGATCTCTGAGGACTGCCATGTCCCAGATGTTGAGTTGATGGAGCTGGGGCCGCTGCTGGAGGAAGGAGGGGGGCGCCAGGCAGCAGCTAAAGGCGTCCATCCAGAGGTAGGACTGTTTCACAAGATCCCCAGAGAGAAGTTGTTTCTGCTCAGTAGCTTCAGTAATCTCTTGTGGTGTCTTTGAAGGGAGCTGCCATGCTTGCTGATGAGGAAGAGGAGGATGATGAGGTGGGAGAGGTCCTTACCTTACCACTTCAGGCTCACCACGCCATGGAGAAGATGGAAGAGTTTGTACACAAGGTTCGTTGAACTTGTAGAGGTACCACTTTATATTACAGCACCAGTCCAGGTTTTAATTTGCCAGTCAAATGCCAGTCAAAGGTTTATACTTTTCACTCCGACACAGCGACCTGGGATTAACCCATGTTTGGGGTTGGTGTGAACAGGTTAGTACATGTTATTCAATCTAGTTTCCCTGTTCGCAACCTGGGCTTTACAATAATTCAAAAGTGCTTAGCTTTAGTATGAAACAGTGAACATAGATTTTTATAATAACATGTTTTTTACTATAGAAATATGATATCTTGTTATAAACCTATAGTAGATATTGGTGATTGATTGATGAGGAAAGAAAAGAGATCCTATCACATTACACAATTTGGCCCACATCCTTAAATTGAACCAGCATAAATATTGCAGCGACCACGTTAAGAGCTGAAACGTAACACCCTGCTCATCTCGTAGGCGTGCAGGTGTACAATTCTGTGGTTTTGCTGCGAGGTTAATGGATATACAGTTGCAGATCTGGATGAACAGCAGCAACCCGGGATTAACCTGTGATTGCTGTGTAGTTTGACTGAGTCATATGTGAGTTTCACATGTTTTTATAATCCACGTCAGACACGGGATTTATGTGTTATATAAGACACTCACCCGTCACCATGGGAGGCAAATGTCCGGTTATGCACAGCTGACAAAAAGAGTTAACTGATAACTGTAACAAATTGTTAGAAATGTGAGAAATGAATTATTGCCCAACAGAGACAAACAAACAAAGATGATGTCAGCATCAATTATAAGATAAATATTCATAATTTTGTCTGCTACAGATGAGTATTTATAGTCACCAAGAGAAAATTCTTATCCAATGAATTAAATAATCATATAACTTGTATTTTCAAACTTGAGGGTACTTAACTAATATATTGTGATTATATATGTTGAGACTTTACCTTAAATACTAAAATATGGTAAAAATTCTTCTAAACCTTTGACTAGCAGTGTACATTTTTGGTCATCTCAGAGAACTGCGCACTGAGACAGAAACGTGAAAAATTAATATTTTGAAAGCTTTACAACTGCCAATAACACAAACTAAAATCAATGTCTGTTTTACTTAAATCTCCATAACATTTCTCACTCGTTAACCTTTTCAGGTATACAGTCATTCTAAATCAAGTAAATCTTGCTTTTCAGGTTTGGGAGGGGCGCTGGAGGGTCATCCCTTTTCATGTCCTGCCAGAGTGGCTAAAGGACAACGATTACCTCCTGCATGGACATCGACCCCCAATGCCCTCCTTTCGAGCCTGTTTTGGAAGCATCTTCAGAATTCACACTGAGACAGGAAACATCTGGACTCACCTGTTAGGTGAGAATTTAAAGGCCTGCATAACATTCCTAAATTGCTGAGCAGGGATTTTTAGCAACATATTCTCATTTGGTTTACGACCAGACATTTTGGTTTGATAACATACTTTTATCAGGAAACTCTGGACACTCTGGTCTTTTCTGTTGTCGGTTGTTAATGAAACTGGTTTGTTTTCTCCCTCAGGGCTGATCTTATTCATTTGTCTGGGCACGTTAACCATGCTGCGGCCCAACATGTATTTTATGGCCCCACTGCAAGAGAAAGTGGTGTTTGGGATGTTCTTCCTGGGAGCTGTGCTCTGCCTCAGCTTCTCCTGGCTTTTCCATACAGTCTACTGCCACTCTGAGAAAGTGTCTCGCACCTTCTCCAAGTAAGGCCTTTTACTGTCAAACTGTCCTAAAGGAATAATTTGTAACTGTCAAAGTCTTCTCCTATTTTAGGCTCCCTTGTAGTAGGTGGGTTTTTAATTTCAGTCATCCATATGCGTCATCATACTGGACATGCAGCTCCAGCTTGCCACCTAGAGTTCAGTGCAATTAATGAGGAAAACGTTAATCCGTGCAAAATGATTCATAGTTCAGCCAAATCTAACATGATGCTACAGCAACCTGCCATTGTGAATTTAATTCATTTCAAGAATTTACAGTATTGCTGTTTTTAAATTAGGTGCTTTCTCTCCTTACCCTTTCAAGATCCATCTGTTAGTTTCTTACCCATAGAGTGTGAATGCATCATCGAGTGATTTGATATTTTCCTCAGTTCAGTTCCACGTTCAGACTTAAGCTTGTGAATGTTTTTAGAAAATGTTTTTGGGACCAACATGTGGTAGGTACAACAATCAAGAGACACAAAAGACTGTATATTAAAAAAAGGAAAATTCAGGTGGGAGAACAGCCATCCATTCATCACAGGGTTAGTGATTTGACCCCTGGTCCCTCCTGTTCATATGATACTGCCTGAATTGTCATTTGTCATTGAACTTCAGCCTCAAAAATACTTACAGATCCGATAACTGTACATTCTGGTGTCATTGTACAGTATGTCCTACATGAATAGTGATTATAAAGCAGAGATAGACTCAGAAATTTAAATGATCAGAAACATGAAAAAGACTTTTGCTTTTTTGCATCCAGCAGATCTTCCAGCCCAACACCCTCTCTTTCCTCTCTCCCCTCTTTCCTCAGACTTGACTACTCGGGCATTGCCCTCCTGATCATGGGCTCTTTCGTGCCCTGGCTGTACTACTCGTTCTATTGTTCCCCTCAGCCTCGACTTATCTACCTCACCATTGTATGTGTCCTCGGCATTGCCGCCATCATAGTGGCCCAGTGGGACCGCTTCTCCACACCTCGTCACAGGCCAACAAGAGCAGGTATTCACCAGTTGAGGATAATAGCCATGTTTTAGATAGGCGATAATTTTCTTCCAGTGGAAACACTGATAACATGTCGTGGTTATGAATGACTGTTGATGATTGATGATCTTATAATAATGATCTTTGTCTTGTAATGTTTAGAAATGTAGATGTTGATTTTTTTTTTTTTTTTCAAAATTACACCAAGTAACTCAAGTCCATGCTTCTCTTAGGTGTGTTCATGGGTCTGGGACTAAGCGGCATTGTCCCCACCATGCACTTCACCATCGAGGAGGGTTTTGTTAAGGCCACCACTGTCGGCCAGATGGGTTGGTTCTACTTGATGGGAGCGATGTATATCACTGGTGCTGGTCTGTATGCAGCTAGGATCCCTGAACGCTATTTCCCTGGCAAGTGTGACATCTGGGTAAGTATTTAACGTGTTTACATACCAGAACTTTCAGGTGCTTGGTTAATAGATTAGATAGTTAATAAATTGTTAAGGATATGAACTGTTTTTTCTCCAAAATCAATCATTTGATTTTGAGTTCCAGCACCAAATATGAGACGGCTTCCTTAAGTACAGAAAAATCAAATGGCAGCTCAACTCATTAGCCAAGGAATCTGTTGTCTGTTTAGCTTTAAGTTATCCTCCAATAGCTTAAAACTGTATTGCTTAAAATTAGGAGACTCAAAAGCGACATATTGTATGAATCAACTTCCAAAACACTCGATCCTGCACATACCATAATATAAATCAACATTGTTGATGTTTTTCAACTCCCCGGTTTGTAATACAGGGACTTCCGTTACCAATTTATAGTTTCCAAACTTAAGTCAATCAGTTGCACAAATGATTTCACTCGAGCACAGATATGACAATGCAGAGCCACAGAAGACATTATTCAGCTGTTTTCACAGGCTGATAGATGGTCCCTGTGAGTAGCAACTGACTCTGAATGTAAGGTATAAATACTGAGGTCAAAAATGTAGTGTCCAGGGTCGTCCTGATAGCCAAATGAACTGCACCACGTAACTACAACATCCACTCTTCAAACTGTTAAACAACAAGATTAAAATGTACTATTTGGAACAGACAAGTGTCTGTAACCCATTTAAAAAATACCAATACTCAGGGGCTAAAGTGTACCAGGATGATCCTGAGTGTCGAAACAGAGACAGACAGGCTGGAAACACAAGACAAGTCCTTTTAACTTCATTGTTGCAGAAGTGACAACCTGCTTATCCAGGAACACATAAGAACCTCTGCGTTATAAATTCATGAGGCTTAGATCAGCTCTACATATGATCAAAAAAGAGCAGCGGACCAGAATCACAGAAAGATGTGGTTCTGGTGTGAACAGCCAGACTACTGCTCACGCAACACAAGAGTTGAACTGGCATTAAACCTCAAATTAAAATACACAGGCCAGGCATACCTCAGTTCTCAGAATGAATAGCGGGCAGCTTTTCCACTGGTTTTTATTCAGAAATAGCAACATGCAGTCGACATGCAGTGCGGTTAGTCTGGTGCGCAGTCTGTTAACTGTGAGACACGCGGTGGAGAATACCCGCTCAGATGGTACTGATGTCTCAGGATATTTTAACTGTTAACTGATCGTATTGATCGGACAAAATTCTTATTCTTATTGTCAGGTAACGGCTACACTGCTAAAACTCTCACAATGCAATGCATCACCCTCACTTCTGATATAACAGACACGTACACACAACTTTGTAAATCATGTATTAAATAGAGAATTAATGATTGAGCTATAATTTTGGATGTTTTTGGATATTGGTTAATTTAATTATAATATTAATTTTCTTATTTGATTTAGCAGGTGAGTGGTAATAAATCTTGCTAATGCACATATATTTCTTTCCCTGTCTCTAGTTCCATTCCCATCAGATTTTTCATGTTCTGGTCGTGGCAGCAGCGTTCATCCATTTCTACGGCGTTTCCAACCTGCAGGAGTTTCGCTACGGCCTCGAGGGAGGATGCACAGATGACACTCTACTCTGAGAGCCCTGACTGTGACTTACTCATACTTTTCTTTATAGCCCCACAAACACACACACACACACACACACACACACACACACACACACACACTTAAAATGCTGCTGGAATTCAATAGTCACTTATTGCTCCTTCTGTACTTCTGATTTGCTCACATTCTGTTTGGGTTCTGACGGTCTTTCTGCTTTGGCTCTTTTTTGCTCAAATAAAGTAGCATTGACTAGCCAATGAGCTATGGAGGGAATCTTCAACGGTCACCACTTCTTCAATAATTATGAAGCTTAAAGTATGTGTTTCAAAGAAAGGTCAAAATGGGACTTAAACCAAAATCATGTATTCCTGTAACTGATGTTCATTTCCGAGAAGCTCACTAGTAGCCCAACTTCTCCATAGTCTGTTACCATTGCACAAAGAGTATAGAGAGTTTTATTTGTACTGTAGCAGAGAGCACATACTATAAACAATTCATTTTCTCCTTCCCATTTTCCTTAGAGGTTAGAGGACGAATGTACTGTCAGCCAGAAGCATCTTGTAGAGCAGTCCAGGGCCAGTTAGGTGCTTGAGAGCCTGCACACATTTGCTTGAGGAGGATGAAAGTATACACAGATAGTGTGTATGGAATTCATCAGATTTTTTTTTTTGATTGACACTGATTGTGCAGCTTTCCATTAAAACCTGTAGAAATCTGTACAAACCCACCTATGTCCACTCTGCAATAAAACATGAACTGTACTCTCAAAGCCCAGTCAGTACTCTAAAATCCCATTGTCACAAAATAAAATAAGAAATGAATAAAAGGAACGTATAGTTTAGATCCCATAAATATGATGTACAGATGTGTCACAGTAACACTATGGGTAATGGTAATCAGGTCCTTGACCAAAATGAATCAAAGGGTTGGATCTTTCTCGTTTTTTTTTTTTTGTCTGTTTTTTTTTTTTTATTATTTTATACTGAAATGCGTAGAAGTTCCTTTGTATTGGATGCATTATTTTAATTGAAAAAAGTCACACAAAAAAAATTCAAATTGTTTAATGGCACGGAAAAGCTGTAAAAGTTTTTTGCTCCTGTGGAAAAATAAATTAGCTCAGTTCAGGTCAGACTAAGATGCTTAAAATGCTGAAGTGAAAAGAACTCACCTGCCATCTTTTTTCAGTCAGACAACACATGATTTGTAGAGTAATAGTTCCTGGGCTACGCACAATGTACAGATCTAGATCGGTCAAATTGTGTTTTTGTCAGCTAAAGATCTTTCTTTTGTGCTAGATTTCAAATGCAATGAGAGGTGTAAATATCAAATGCACCCTAGTGTATGCTATAAAATTCTAAACTTTAAATCACCATATGGGGTTTAAAATGTGTTATGTATGATTGATATAAACTTTTAGTATTCCTGTGCCTTAGGCCAATGGAAATGTTTTTAAATAAAACGGCCTATCTTAACAGTCAAGGGAGCTTCAAGGATTTCCAGATGTTGACTTTTCTTGTTTTCCTTGCCATATATATACACAATCAAATCATTATTGAACTTACAACTCCATTGATAGGTTGTATCAACTGCTGTTTAAGACTCCTTTTTCTAGATCAACTTATTCAAGCTTTATTACAAAGACTAAAACAACGTGTATTCTTGACTTTGTGTAATGTCCTGTGTAGAAGGTGATAAGTCATACATTTCACTGAAATGTAAACATAAATATTTATTAATGGTAATCTTGGAAAATTATTGTAATAAATTTTTTTCCACATGTATAAACATGGTGTCCAGTTGTATCCGGTGCATATTAAAAGATTCGGGCTATATAAGCAGCTGGCGAGAGTGATGTACACTCAGCAGAGTGAGCAGATTTCTTAGAAATGTGAGACCTTGACATTTGAAAATGTCACAGCAGCCGCAAGCAACTGTGAAGACAACAGGATTCATCATCTACTGCTCATCGCTTGTTCGTAACTACAAAATACAAAATTAGTTTTCTCTCTTTAAAACAGTTTTATTGATCTCTGGAGATCAACCGTTATTATGTTTTGAGCATGTAAACCTCTGCAAAACAACAGCTGTTCATCATTTCCCAGTCATCTACTAGAATTAGCTGCCGGTTGGAAATCAGCGGCAGAAAAGATGTATAGGATGTGCTCACAGCTGATGTAGAAAATACTACATAATTGTATGAAATACCAGACTATCAGGAAAATAAATCAGATATAAGTATAAGCACTCAGTGTTAACATGTCTCCCTCAAGGCTTCACGATCATATAGCATTTTTCATTTCATCATCAAAGGTGTATTCAATCTCCATCTCAATACAGATCTGCACTCAGTAATAAACAATTATGCTGATGATTATTTCTTAGTCCTAATTCCCAAATCCTTTGAACATTGGGGCTTTATACAATGATAAATTCTGCAAAATATCAAGTGGGACAGACTCACCCTGAATGTGATGTTCAACAACATCCCAACCCAATTTTTCTAATTATATTATCTTGTCTCTTATGTCTGGATCATGTTTTGCAAAAAACATCTTCCATTTCCTCCAGTTTTTTTCCTTTCTGACAAACTTTAGAATGAAAATATTAATGAAAAATTTCCAACTAATATTATTTTTTTTAAAAATAAGAAAAAGCCTGTTTAATCAGGAACTAAAGTACAGGCAAGTGTTTCTGGACGGAGTACTTAGTGGCTGGTACACTTCAAGACCAGCTAGTATGCTAGCTTAGCCTTTGCCAACCTGTCTGTCTTACCATTTTATTGTCGTATTCAGCGCTTGTTTTTCCTTCAACCATTAGGTACGTATCATTTGACAAATGTGCATAAGTAATTATTATGTGTATGTAATGTAGTTATTTGTTGTATAATAGCAGAATTTCGTGTTAGCGCTGATGTTAGCATAAATGCAATGGGCGGGGCTTACATTTACAGCGACTGTATCAGGCCAATAGCTATTAAAACTAAACTTAACTAAAACTTAAAACTATAAGTTAATATTTTCAGAGGCTGGCCATTCCGGTCTGCAGACTGCCCGGTCTGTGAGCTGAAAACAGTCAGTCACTGTCCCTCGGATCAGTCCGATTGGGCTGGTGAAAGACGCCCTGTCTCAAGCCTTTTGTGCATCAGCATCAGAGTACATTTGCTGTTTGTCAGGGCTCGTGATGGACAACAGTCAGCAGTCCAAAGAAAGCACGGAGAGGTCCGACCTGGTTTCTGAGGACGGCAAGAACAGCAAGTCTGTTCTGTGTCAGCGCTGCGGGTCCAAGGTGCTGTGTCCGGGGATGGCTGTGTTTGCAGAGAAAGAGGTATGGTGTGATGGGCTGACACACAGATAGTTGCCTGTAAGTTCTGGATAATACTGCATTAGGGGTATTAAATGTGTCTAATTGCATTAGTGCAGCACCGTTTCATCTAAAAGGAGTACAAGGTGCTTTACATGAAAACAAAACCAGTATTGCAATGCAACTAAGTGCATTTACTCAAGTAAAAACTGAAGGTGCTTGTACTTAACTGAATTATTTCCATTTCCGTCTGAAATTAATTTATTTCACAGCTAGAGTTACTAATCTATTTAATGACAAAGCTGCTCCATATAAAACATACAATACATTTTGAAAATATGATGCACTATTATAGATTAACCCACCTAGCAGTAAATAAAGTAGTTGATATCTTCACCTTTACTAACACACTAACTAAATACTACCTGCATATTGATACATCAGCAAACAATAATCTAGTATGATTATATTTAATAGCTTATTTTATGCATGCAAGTCATTTGCTTTTGATACTTATAGTACATTTTGCTAATAATGATCATGTTCTTTAGTGATGTTAGTTATAGAGAATTCTTATGTTGTCAGATCATTTACTTAAGTAAAAGTAAAGGATCTGAAAACTTCCCCTGCCACTGAATAAAACAATAAGCAGTCCCTATACATACTCACACGCATAAACACAATGACATATACACATACATACAAATATACAAGAACAACAATACCAAGGCACCGGTCAGTTACTTTGTATAGGCTGCTTATATAGACTGCTTTTAAATGGTCACATTGTCAGAGTTATAATCAGCAGGCAGACTCTTTAGTTATTTAGGCATATAAATGTTACATGCAATCACAGGACGTTGTAGGAACATGAAGGAGACTGGTGCCTTGTAACCGGAGAGATCTGCAGTGCTCATAAAATGAAAGCAAGGTTGACATGTACGGTGGAGCAAGGTAATTTAGGGCGCTGTATACCAGGTGGAAGATTTTAAACTGCACTCTGAAAGCAACAGGTAGCCAGTGGAGGTTTCTGACAAAAGCAGTGATATGGTCTGATTTTTTTTGTCCTTTTATCCCTGCTAGGTCTGGCCATATGCGAAGGAAGACATCCAAATTAGACTAACACTATAGCAGTATTGATTTTGAGTTCTGTCAAGTGTTTGTATTATATCAGAGGCTGTGTTTTTCTCCCACCAGCTGTTCCTACCCGCCATGCGGAAAAAGAGCGGCGTCAGCAGCACAGAGGGCTCAGTGGACGGGGACACTCTGACTGCCCACTGGTTAGTGGACGACATGTACACTTTTGAGAATGTGGGCTTCACTAACGACGTGGGGAGAATCAAGTATCTTATCTGTGCGGATTGCGAGATTGGACCAATCGGCTGGCACTGTTTGGATGACAAGAAAAGTTTCTACGTCGCTGTGGAGAGGGTGAATCATGCATAGTGTAACTTCATATGAGGGCCCACAAGAACTTTAAAAAATGTGTTGGCAGGCTATGCATCTTTTCATGGATTTACTCCAGAGTTGACCCCCAGCCTACCTAATATATCACACACACACACACACACACACACACACACACACACACTGTACATACAGATCTGGTTGTTGATGTGTACAGACTTATTCATGATAACAGTGCAATGTCTATATCAATCACCTGGAGCACACTGACCATTTTGTTCTAATAAAATTGTTTTTTGGGACGTAGTCAGATGCCATCCTGCAGCTGTTTCTTGAGTAATGTGATGCTAGTTCTCTTCATCTCAGTGTCTTTTAACCCACAAAAAAATCACTCCCATTCAGACTTTTATGATGGACCTGTATATATTATATGTACAATTTCTCTACAAGAGTTAGTGCTCCATAGTGTATGATGATGTATGTTGAGTGCTGAAACATTTAGTCAATACGCAGTAAATTAGTCAGACTTTTGATAACTGATTCATCCTTTAAGTTGATTATAAAGCAAACACTTTTATTAGTTCCAGCCTCTCAAATAATGATGGTTTGTTGCTTTTTTGTTATTTCATATCATTGTAAATTGTTGTCTAACACAACAAATAATTTGAAAATGGCTCATGCATGGCAATGATTTCACTTTTTCTTTTAAATTTTATAAGTTAATTGATTACTTGAATTATTTTATAGATTATTCAAGTCTGGAAATAATCATTTGTCACTCATTGTCACAAAAGTATCAAGTCCTTGTTTGTGTGTGTTTGACCCAAAAATACAGGGACCGGATCCCATGTTGTAATTTACAATGAGTGTCATTGCCTGACATTCAGCTTACTTCATTTCTTTTTAATGAAAGGGCTACAAGAGGAATTTACCCTGTAAACATTGTCAGTTATAAAATTGTTATTAAAGCTTATGCATGGTTTCACAATTCTGAAGTACCCAATGAGGCAAGTGCGAATGCTGTTACAAATTGCTCAGTGAACAAGCCAAGAATAGTTTGCTATTCAGATGAGCAGGAAAATTAATGCCAGTGCAATGAGGGCCGTTGGGGCTCTTGGTAGTCTTAAATCCTTGGCTGTGTGCAATACATGACTGCTAGGTAATCCGTGGGGGGATGTTAGCTGGATAAGTTTATTTATCAAATTTGTACTCACTGACAGTTAACCTGTAAACATTGAAATGTGTCAGCAAAAGTAGTGTTAACAGACCACTGCAGTAATAAAGGGAGGAGGGGGGTCATTTGAGTGACCTTAACCCTTTTCAACCTTCATACATATTCATTTTATGGTGAATTTGCAATATGATGTAGTTTGTTGTTATCTTGTGTGGTCTGCGCACATGTCAGTCAAAGGCTGTGCCTCCACCCAGTAAACTGAACCCCCACCAAATCAGTGTCAGTGGTGCTGGTCAGCAGAATACACCATGAGTGTTAGTGGTGGAGCTGTGTGTGCTTCCCTTTGTGTTTTTGTGTTTTCACGAATGAAAACAATCATGGATGTAGAGTATTAAATTCAGACTACTATATAAATGTGGAATTACAGCCATTGTACAAATGATCATCATTTTATATTAAGAGGACAAGAGTGTATATGCTAAATTTGTGAGATCTAATTCTCATGCCCATATTGATAAAAAAAAATACAACAAATAACTCTATACATAATAATCAAGATCAGACACTTGGAATAATTGGATAAAATGGTGGTTGTCAAGGGTTTTTTGTTAAAGTAATCTTGACCACCTTGAAATGTGTGCAGCTGATTTTTCTCCCAAGCGTGAAAGACACCTGTCATGTGTGTTCGCTATAGTCTGCTGTCTTAGATCCACCAACGGGAAGTTCAAACGAAACAGAGAACAGGGACATTCAAATCAGTCTCATACAGTGTGAAACAAGTGGTAGGCCATTGTGGCAACTGCTGCTTCTATTTAACAGATAACAGATGAAATCTGTTTTCCTGTTTCTTGTGTTTCCATGTTTATTTGTACTGTATGTTAGGAACCCCCTCGAAAACGAGATGATTCATCTCAAGGGGTTTATCCGAAAGATAAACTTGTATCAAGTCAAATCTATGAAAAACGTTAACTCTCGGTCACATCAATCCAGCTAAATTTATAGTATATAATCACAAATTCGCCTGAAAGGGCTTTACAGTCTGTACAGCATACCAATTTTAACAAAATAGCTTTCAGTTAGGAGGTGGTAAAATTAGGAAATAATTTACTTCTGCATGAGATGATATCAACGAGATAGTTATCATTTTGTAGGATAGCTGTTCTCAATGAATAATAGTGTGGCTAAAGATTGTGTGATTGATAATGTAACATTGACAAAAAATATATTATCAAGACAGTGTCATTAGAAAAAACAGAGATATGTCAATCTCAGGTAACTGAAATATGTGATATAATGATAAATAATTCTTGGCCATGTTTTGTTGCCCCTATTAGTTTTCCATCATACTTTCATACTTTGGCTGATATGATTAGAAACAGATAATAAATTGCATTCTATGTGGTAATAAAGATTTGAATATATATAGTGTATAATACATTGTATATTTCAATGTGTTTGGGTTTTGTTTTGTTTTTCTCTAATGGTTTGTTAATTATTTAGCAAGTGTCCTCATGCATATTGACATGATCTAACATGATTTAACAAGAAAAAGTTTTCAAAATATAGTGTTTTTATCGTATGATATACTTTGTGTTAGATGCGTTCAGGGGTTGGTACAGTATAAATGACTTAATTAAAATGTTCATTATGAAAACATAAACAGCCCAACTATCACCATATGACTGTAGTCTCTACCAATCAACGAGCTCCACTAGACCATTTAAAAACGAAGTGCCGGTCAGCGCGTAGAGATCTAGTGGGTGTCTTCGATTAGAAAGCCCAACGTGCCGTCTGACGCGTCTATTCTTTCGGGACAGCCGGGCGGGGTAGGGAAGAGCCAATCAAACGCATCCTACCATTTGTAAACCGAGTTAGCTCAGTGCACCAGCGTGCAAAGTGTGATCCAAATCAAACTCACCCAACAGAGAAGCGATCATCTGTGAGGAAACCACGGAACCAATAAGATATACATAATCCCTAACTAAAGAGTATTGTTCTCATAAGTGTTACCTGTGTGAGAGCGAAATTCATCGTAGTTTATTTCCTATGATAAATGATGATCAAAGTAGATCAAAATGACGTTCAAGACGTTTTACTCTACTCCATCACAGTCCTACGGGCACTTAACTGCTTCAAACAGATTTGAACACGCAACACTGGAGCTGTATCTGTTTGGTAAAATATTAGTTACACACACTCAGTATTTGCGTGTGAAATAAATACTCAAAGTGAGCATGTTGCATCTGACGCGGCCACGCTGCGAAAATGTTTAAAACAAACTGTGAATCTAAATAATTTGTGGGTGTCTACTTTTTGAGGCGGAGGGGTACGGCCTGTGACTGTCAACCGCTCGTCTCCAACTAGATAATTCGTCTTTGAGTTCAATGAGTGGTGAATGGACATGAACTGAGAGACAGACATCCTCAGCGAGCGATTTCTGCGTGAGGAAAAAACAAATATATCCAGCTACAGGCATAACGAAGATGCAACGATGAGTCAACCTCAGCTGAATGAGTTCATTCCTCCTCCGGAGTGCCCTGTTTTTGAGCCCAGCTGGGAGGAATTCGCCGACCCTTTTGCGTACATCAACAAAATACGACCCATTGCAGAGAAAACTGGCATCTGTAAGGTCCGCCCGCCGCCGGTGAGTGTTTCCTCATTTTTACAGTATTTCGAGCTTTTGTTTTGTGCGGTGTGTGTATCTCTGCTGCTGTTGTTAATTTAGCAGGCAAAGTTGTGTTTTTAGACAGGTTTCAACATGGCGGATTGCGGCTCCGAGTTGAATTGTCAGCTAGCCTGAGCCCGGAGTGTGTTGTGTTTGCAACAGCCATAGAGAAGCACTCAGACATAGCCATTCAGGAGGAAATACTATGTCCTGGACAAGTTTTTAACCTTCAAACACTCAGACATGTGTTTAGTTTATCAGTCAGCTTTAGGGGTATGATCTCTAAAAATAATTCAAATGCCAAAGTTTTGCCTGTATGCAAATATAACAGAAATTGTTTACGTTAGCGCAGAATGAAATGCTTCCTGGAGTCAGCGCACGGAAACAACCCGACAACATTTAAACTAGTCTTTTAGCCACTTCTTTTTATACAGTTCGTTAAATGTAAAGCACAACTTTCCCAACAGGATTTGACGGGTTTAGCTAGTGTGAGGTAACATAGCCAACGTTAATTAGGCCTGTTTAAAGCTGCAGTTGTCTGACATTAACGCTGGCTAACGTTACCTACGTGCTCGGTGACCAACTGTTTATGGAGAGATGGGGTCGCTAAACACGGAGCCTAACGGACTCTGTTTCTGCTTTAGTTTTGTCTTTTTTTTTTACATGTAAAACCTACTTGAGTGCTTTTATTCCTGGTTGTTTACGTCGTCAGTTATTTAGATAAGTATTTCAGGCTTGCAGGGTAATATTATATCGTTATTACGAAAACAACTCTCGGACGATTGGCTGTCTTTAAAACATTTTCTTTTTCTAATTGGAGGATTACAATGCCCCAATCCACACCTCCCTAACGTCACAGGAGTCAAATATTACATTTTCAGCATATAAAGAAGATGTAGTAATCATGAATCTTCCTTCAAATACACAGAATTTTGAATTATCTTACATTGGCCTTATTTCTGATACATTGTAGGAGAGCAGGGCATTCAAGGGTGTGTCCAAGCTTCCACGCAAATTAGATAAAAGGCGAATTCTGCTTAAATAAATTATATTACCATGACTGGTGACTAACATGATTTATGTCAGATATCCCCTTTGTCAGTTTGAAAACATTAAGGTCCTGGATGGGAATAGTTTTCTTTGATCTGTATGCCGTCAGATAACACGAGACTCATCTGTAGTAGAAATTAGTAAACTGCAAAAGCCCATTTTGCACGGTTTAGGAGTAAGAGGGACTAGATTGTTATCAAAAAAGGGTGGGAGAGAGACTGCTTTAAGTGTTTGCTGGTGTTGTGGCTGAAAATGCACTGCTGATGTAAACAAAAGAAGGCAATGGCAAAAGGTCTGAGCAAAGATTGTGGATGCAGCTTGTCTAGGTTTTTCATGACGTATATTATCGTCAAAGAAGTGTCCCCTCTTCTATTCTGTGCTTAACTGCATTGTAGTCTACAGTGCATATCTTTATAAAGAGACCTGTTGTTGATCTCATCATTTAGAAATATATTGTGAGGCAAAGTTGTGGCCTATGACACTTTTGCCTGACCAGATTCAGGGTATCGCCGCAAGTCATTGAAATTTACTGGCATCTTTATGACCACATTGGCAGGTTTTAAAATGCAGGGTAATTCTTTTAATTACGTACCATATGGTTAAGAAGCAGCAGGTCAACAAATAAAAAGTACAAATTCAATACCTGTTCATTTAGCGTGTTCTGGTTTGTTTATATATGTAAAATTAATACAAAAGAGGAACAATGTCTAATTTTCAATTTAACATTTGCCCTACACTGTATGCATCATTATCTGTCAGTCCTGTGTCATGCACCATCAGTTTCTACTGAACATTCAGACCAAAGTATGGCTCCAGTGTGGTGTGTGAGCCAAACAAACCAATAAACAATCTTAAAACCTTTAGCAGTGTGAATCTGAGCTCTTGAGGGTGGAAAGGCACAATGGCGTTGGACATCCTGGAGGCTTGTATGGTGAAGGCAAACATTGTGTACATGTAACATCCTGTGTTTTTAAGATAGGATCTGGCCAGAGATCTCCTTTTCTTTGTTTCCGTTTTCTCTACCTTTTTCTGTCGTGTAAAGCAATCATGAAGAGCAAGTGTTTTAGAAAAGGAAGAAGACATTGCATCACAACCTGTTTTTGATCAGTGATTTCTGGGTGCACAGTATGTGGTCAGTATTTCCTTCAGGGTTTAACATGAGTTAGATTTTGACTCTAGATGTTAGTAGCGCATACGTAAATGATTCTCCGCGATTATGTTATGACTGTTTACGGTTAACTTCTCACCACTTGTGTTTGTAATTTTGTACTAGAGGGAAAACTAGTCATGTTAGGACCAAAACTGTGCTTGAAATCTTAACTGGTGTGGTCAGACTTGTGCTTGATGTATGGTCAGAAAACCCAGTGCAGTTCCATATGTTTCAAAACAATTGTTTTCCTTTTGTGCCCGCACATTTGTGGGTCTAATCCAGCTTTGTCTACACATGATAAGGTGGCGTTAATGCAGCTATTGTTGTCCCTATTCTGACTAGCAGTTTCAACCCAGGAAGAAAAAGAGCCTGTCCAGACCCAGTAGATGTTGTGTGCAACATTTTACATTTTATACTGCTAATGCCACGTGACAGGTGGTCATTTTTAAAGAGAATGCTGACTATTTTCACAAAGGAACTGTTTGTTTCTGTACTATTTAAGAGATATTGTGATAATTAAAATCTGAATTAGATCCTGAACCGTAGCCTAAATTCTGGGCCCAACTGAGTCAAGTCACATGATCAGTTTACATATCTTGTAAGTGTAGTTTTGTAGTTTCAGCGGTAGTTTGGTTCAAAGATGTTGACATGGTGTTTTAAGAGCAAAACTAAGACCATATTTCAGGGTTGACAGGTCCATTTTGTTATGTTACAAATGCAATAACAAGTTATTCCACATATTAATGATGTCATCTGATTTAGATTAGTATTCATAATGTGGTCAGTGTTGTTATTTATTTATTCATTTATTTTTTGTCTAAAAGCCAAAACACAGAGTTAAGACCAGAGCACACCAAAAGCAGTGTTGTTTATTATTTTATTTTTCTCTCATTTGTATAAAACTGAGATGATCCTGCTGATTATTGAGCCATCACTCTAGTCTTCTAGTCTTGCAGGAAGTTGTGTGGTCTAGCAAGAGTAGGTTTGTTTTAATACAATGTGCAAGTGCATTAACGCAGTGCATTCAGAAAGTGTTCAGACCCCTTCAGTTTTGTCACATTTTTATGTTACAGCCTGCTAAAATAAAGAATCATTAATCTACACCCAATACCCCATAATGACAAAGAAGTCATTCGTCATTATGGGGTGCAGATTGATGAGGGACATTTTTTTTTTAATTATTTTAGCATAAGGCTGCAACATAACAAAAATGTGAAAAATTGGTGTGGTTAAATTGCTGTAGTTAACTCCATGGAATATGGACAGGCAGTTATTCCATGTTCTTGTGTGTTGTTGAATCACATATTGAGGATTCTCCTGTTATCATGTGATAATCAGCCAATTTCATTCAAAGGTTCTGACAAGACATTTTCAAATTGTCATATTTGATTTTAACATCACCATGTTGCTGAATGCAACTAATGAAAGTCTGCTTATTTACCATGTCGTTTTGTACATACAAAACATTTATAATGTGTAATGTATGTGTGTGTATTAATGTATGTGTATATTTGTTGATGTCACCAAAAAATCAACATGTAATGAACAGATTATTACTATTGACCAGCCATATTGCTCAACGCAAAAAATTGCTTTCAGCATGTTTGCATGTTTGCACACACACACACACAGTGACTTCCTGTAGGCTTGCCTCTAAAAACAGGCTTTGGGTTTACCTGAAAAACTGCAGTTTATTTGATACATGAGACTGGGTGTGTAAATAGTAAAGAGTTTTAGATTTTTATTACCTGTTGACTTGAACCTGGTCAGTTTAGAGGATCAGATGGGGAAGTGTTTAAAAATCACGCTTAAGTGGTAAGTAGCAACAGTCAAAGGGTCTTTATTTCATAAAATATGCTGTATTTGCTGTATCTGTATTAAGATATAAATTGTGCTACTTTTAAGGTCACATAGACAGCCCCCCTGCACATATACAGACTCATTAATGCACCAAACCTGCAACTGAAAACAGTCTTAAATAAAAAACACAATGTATTCCTGCTGATTGAGTAACATTTGCTAAAACCTACAGTCCCAAGGATATTTAGTCTTTTTTTGTGCTTAAGATGAAAATGTATAATTGCGGCTTCAGGCTTATTTTGAGTGGTTTGACTAAAATTATGCATCTTTCACTTGAAGAAATCTTACAAAACTGTCAACTTAATTTGTTTTCAGAGGCTTCTGTTTCAATGTGACCATCAGAGATATTGTCTCATTTTGCTTAATAAATGTTTTTTCTTAATTCTCTCAGGAATGGCAGCCACCATTTGCCTGTGATGTCGACAGACTGAAATTCATGCCACGAATACAAAGGCTTAATGAATTGGAGGTACATTCATATAATATGTTATATATTATATATATTTAAGATACCTAAAATGTAGTAAGTGTAAATGCTGTATTCAGTTAGTTAAAAATCCTGTCAATTAATTACAGGTAATTTGCCTTTTCCATTTCTTTATAACTGCAGGCACCTTGAACAGTGAAATGTTTATTACACAACTAACTAACCTTTGTGTCATCCTGTTTTTAGGCTCAGACCAGAGTTAAGCTCAACTTCCTGGATCAAATAGCAAAATTCTGGGAGCTGCAAGGATGCACTCTGAAAATTCCTCATGTGGAAAGAAAGATTTTGGATCTTTACCAGCTGAATAAAGTATGTGCAAATTCTAGTTTTATAATTAGGATTGTATGAAGAGGACGATAACCAGTTTACAATTAAATTATATGTTTGTGCGTTTATTTACTCATGACCAATTTCTACTGGGACCAATTCTAGAGAGATCAATTTGAGACCATTTCTACTTAAATGGGAACACACCTTCTGAAATACTGAACTCATGGTTTCTCTCTCTTCAAAGCTGGTGAATGATGAGGGAGGTTTTGATGCAGTCTGCAGAGACCGACGCTGGACTAAGATATCTGTCAAGATGGGCTTTGCTCCAGGCAAGGCTATTGGCTCTCATCTGCGGGCACACTATGAGAGGATCCTCTACCCATATAACCTGTTCCAGACTGGAGCCAATCTGCCCGTACGTCACATCTCTTCTTTCTTTTTTCAGTAGCGCAGCAGTAGCTAGACTCATTGTTCACAGTGCAGTGGATGTTTATTGGAAGAATTAACAGTCCATTACAGCGTCTTTTTAACATATTTATAATTATAAACTTTCTAGTCCAGACTTTCTCCAAAAGCTGAGTACACACAGGATTAATATAGTTGACTATTGTGTAGTTTTAATGGAATGAATGTGGATCTAGTCTTAGTTTGGTCCTAAGAATATCATAGAAACAACAATGAAACTTTGCCAGGTATTGAACAGTTTGGTTTCTTACTGAGGCCTCTCAGCCATATTTGCTTGCAGTGCTGATAAAGAGGTGAAACAGTTATCAAAGACAGTGAGGTTTTTTACTTTGGACTGTTATGGCCACTATCTTAAGGCGATGGATACAACAACTACATCATTGTACAATCAGTAAAACACTTACAAGCAAAAATCACAATACAGTCAAATCAACGTCTCCAGACAATCACCACAAATGTACTATTACAAGGTACTCTCTAGTAGATGAATCTTGTATTGGATTACAAACATGTTGTACTAGTATCTATGACGTGGCCCAAGCTGTCATCTTTTTGAGGGGCAAGATCTTGGGAAAAAAAAAACAAACATTTAAATCCTCATTTCAGGTATTAGATTGTTTTCTTTCTTTAAAGCATGTGCTAACACCGACAGTTTTTGTTTTGTCTGGTCTCTATTGTTTGAGTGTGTCGGATTGGTTCATTTGGCTTAAATTCAGGGGAAAAAATGTGGCTATTTTTTTTTATCTCACTTAGCTCTTAACTAGACTAGTTCGTTGTTTAATGACGGAAGGTTTTCCAACTTCTTTTTGCAGAAGGCCACCTTGACCAATGACACTAAAGATAAGGAGTACACTCCTCATGACCTGCCGCAGCGCCAGTCTGTGCAGCCCCAGGAAACCTGCAGTATTGCTCGCCGAGCAAAACGAATGAGATCTGAAGTGAGTCTGATCTTTGCTTCTCACTTTTCTCTCATGCTACCACTTCAATCATATGTGATTGTATAGCATTCATACCTTTACGGCTTTGATGCACATTCAACATACACTTAGGCAGAAATGTCTTGTGATGCTCTCAGCTTTACAGTAAGGTGTATTTACATTTTGTGTCCAACATGACAGAGGCCCAGCCGACTTCAATTCAAACTGCACCTGTGGCCTTTTTTGCATGTACATGGTCAAGCCATTAGTTCCCTGGTGTAAAACTCTATGCAGCCGATGTCTTACTGGCGACCCAGTAGACTGTGCAACTCTTGTCTCTCTGTTTCTCTCTGACTCTCACTGTGATTCTGACAGAGAGGTTGTGTTAAAACCGAACCTGGGGAAGTTTGTGAGAATCGTCCCAATCTCAGGAGGAGGATGGGAACATTTGTTGCCAAACCAGAGCCTGGTAAGAACAAAGACAGTGCTAATTGGTTTATAAAGACAATGGGATGTGTTGGTTAAATTGAGCTACATTATTCGAGATTCTTACAGCTTCCAATGAACCGTCATCCATGTCTTTCAGTGAGAATGGCCGTCACCGAGGTGAAAAAGGAGCCCATTGAACATGAGGATCCAACAGAATATGAAGAACTTCTATTAAATAAGATAAACAAACCTCCTCAGAATAAAGTAAGTTATTTTCTATTGTATTGAAATTATGGTTTATATCATTATAATTCCCGTACTGTACAAATAAAACAACGTTTATCCTTATTGGATGCATGTGAAAGAAGATAATTGCACATCACGGAACAAAGACAGTGCTCACAATTGTCCTGTGTACTCAGGTGGACCAGTACATGTGTCTGGTGTGTGGCAGTGGGAGCGCTGAGGACCGCCTGCTGTTGTGTGACGGCTGTGATGACAGCTATCACATCTTCTGTCTGATCCCTCCCCTCCATGATGTTCCCAAAGGCGACTGGAGGTGCCCCAAGTGCCTGGCTCAGGTGAGCTGCAAGCCCTCCACCTCTGGGGGGCTAAATCCTAACAGAGAAGTGTATAATTGGGAACAAGAGAATAATCTCCTGTCTGATATCCACAGATATAGTACAGAGTGGTTTGTTTTTAACTTCATATCCCATCTTTATTCTCGCAGGAATGTGGCAAACCTCCTGTCGCTTTTGGCTTTGAGCAGGCGGGCAGGAGCTACACCCTCCAAGCTTTTGGAGACATGGCCGACTCCTTCAAGTCTGATTATTTCAACATGCCAGTTCATGTGAGTTCAGATCGCTTGTTCATTGATATGGTTTCCATTCCACTTAGTTTTTGTTTTGTTGGTAATTACACTTAATTTCAGTCACTGGTTTAAGTATGATGGGTTGTAATCTTTAAATGGCTTCTATGTGTGTGAAAAATATGGAGGAAAGTTGCTCTACTTGTTCATGGAAATTTAAGGGGTCTCCTATATTAAAAGACACACACACATTATAATAATAAAATATATATATATATATAGAGTGTATAATTACAATGGTGAGAAAAGATGATGATTTAAATGACCGCAAGGAAATGATTGACTGGATCAGCTAAAAACATGTAAATCAAATAGATTGAGTAAAAGAAAATACACAACAACATTAGATTTAATGACCTGACCTACAGAGGTGAGAATTACATCATATCCAGTAAGACCTTGGAAAGCCACATGACTAGGTTGCGTGGACAGTATCTTTATGACAGTGTGCTGTGAAGGGTGACGTCCATAGACCGTCTCCCACAGGCCTATCTTCCCATAATAGTCCTTTGAAGCTCTCAGTTGGCCACTATGACCTGACTCTTCAATGGGAGCCACTTTTAACGCGAGTGTAGGGTAAACACAGCCAGTAGTTGAGGTAGCGTTGGCGATGGTTAATCGGCCCCACTGCATAGACTGCTGTGGATGGTTAAATGTTGAGGGATTATTATGCTAATATTTGACCCCAAACATGACACGTCTTACACAGTGGAAATGAAAGTTTTATGACTAGTTATTTCTACCATTTGCACCCAACTCTAGTAATATCAATATAAACAAAATATTCCAGTGCATGAAATTGTTCTATTTTTATCGAACAAAAAGGTCTTCTGAGACTAGAGGCAGATTTTGGCAGATTTTAAAGGGAAACTCTCTGGACTCCGTTATTTGGTTTTATGACTTTGGTCTGGAACAAAGGAATGCTTTGATAACACACTTCCAGAGAAAGTCCTGTTTGTCTTATCTAATGCTTTGGGGAGGCGGGGGGAGCCCAGCGTCGGCGTCTCTCTTGCCATGCCGGCTCTCCCTTTTACACGGCCGTTGATCCAGCTCTGTGACTACCTCCGCTGCCGGCTTATTGCCACAACAACAATGCCCAACCATTCCGTGTTCGTATATTTTATACAGAGCGGCGAGGCGGAATAAAAGTGCCACATTCCCGCCTTGAATAGGCTGCGTTAAAGGGGCTATAGACAGAAAATTTTATCCAGCTGAATTCTTGCTGTTGTTCTTTATACTGGTCTAAACAATTCAAGCTCAAATTCTGATAGGTGTAGCAGTGACTGGAGAAACGCATCACCTTTTATATAGCCCATATGTTTGGTTACTAGATTTGTGCTTTTTGTGTGTTTTTCAGATGGTTCCCACAGAGCTTGTGGAGAAGGAGTTCTGGCGTCTGGTCAGCACCATCGAGGAGGATGTCACTGTGGAGTACGGAGCAGACATTGCCTCCAAGGAGTTTGGGAGTGGTTTCCCTGTGATGAACAGCCATTTTGAAGTCTCTCCTGAGGACAAGGTACAAACTGTCTGTTGTTATGGCGATGATGTTATACTTGGCTACAAAATACATATTTTTTACCATGATTTGGAGTCATAATCTAATTAATGTTACCGGAAATTAAAATATTTCATTTTATAAATAACTTTTCCCTCTCTAAAACCTTATGAAAAATATAGTGGTAATGATCAGGTAATGATGTCTAAAAACATGCCCACTATGAATACCTAATTAATATTGATTATCAAAGCAAATTCTCCAAAGGATGTTAACTTTTGTCAAATATCTTTCATTATTTCTTAAGCAGGGTTGGTGGGAGGTGTAGGCTAGGAACTGAGAGACATGAACAACGCTGACATTATGTTTTTGTTTACAGATATGATGAGTTTTCAGTTTACAGGGATATATTTGAGTGAGAAGTTCAGTGGAGTGTTGAGACCTGTCTCTGACCTGCAGCATTACCTGAGCAGCGGTTGGAACCTGAACAACATGCCGGTGCTGGATGCCTCGGTGCTGACTCACGTTACAGCTGACATCTGTGGGATGAAGTTACCCTGGCTCTATGTGGGCATGTGCTTCTCCTCCTTCTGCTGGCATATTGAGGACCACTGGAGCTACTCCATAAACTATCTACACTGGTAAAATGCATTCACCAAACTCTAAGTATCTGTAATGGTGATTTTAACGTTTGCTTTCTTACACTACAAACACGCTGGTATTTTCACCACTGTTGGTCAGAAAATATGATATATTTCTGAAATGTGTGAAACAAAATTAAACATTCACACTGGTCATGGTTTTGGCAAATCTATAATTCTTTAAAAATTACAGTATTACCATACCAGTCCTGTCCAGTACAGTAATGGCAGTAATGTATCATTTGTGTGGAGATACGAATGTTTTTTTCACTAAGATTACCATATGTGTAGGGGGGAGCCAAAGACGTGGTACGGGGCTCCTGGTTATGCTGCTGAGCACCTCGAGTCTGTCATGAAGAAACTGGCCCCCGAGCTGTTTGAGTCCCAGCCAGACCTCCTTCACCAGCTGGTCACCATCATGAATCCCAATACGTTGATGAACAACGGCGTCCCGGTAACAAGCTCACTCTTACACTCATTCATCAGCCATCGCATTCAAATGTCTGAAACAAAGTTTGATCTTTATCCACTAAGTGTGATGAAAAATCCTCACATATGATATCACAAATCACTTTTGCACAGAAAAAATGAATATGAATGACATTCTGTGCTTTGTTACTGATATACTGGTGATCTATACCTCAACTATCAGCAAGACAAGACAACATATGTCATCTTGTCAAAGTACATAATGAAAAGTTTAAAAAACAGGGACTGTTAAATATGTACAACTTGTAATTTTTCTGTCCTTTCTTACTCTTAACTAGATCTATCGCACCAACCAGTGTGCAGGAGAGTTTGTCATCACTTTTCCCAGAGCTTATCACAGTGGGTTCAACCAGGGTTTCAACTTTGCTGAAGCTGTCAACTTCTGCACAATGGACTGGGTAAGAAATTAGTTCATCCATCTGTTTGCACAGCACCAGCCTTGTTCTTTTTTTTAAATAATTATCTTTGCTCAAATGTAGTAGCTCTGCACCATCCCCCAGTTAATGTTGTGTCCAGAAGTCAGGGAAAACTTGCTTGCTTAGAGTTTAAAAGGAAAATGTTCTTCTTTAATGTCAAAATTTGCTAATAATAATATAAAGAAAATAAAAGTGGCGAAAACGCGTATAGACATACAGCACATACAGTACAAAAAAACTGAGGACCTGAATGGGGGTTCCACTTCCAGGAACAGGGATTTGTTGAGTAATCATAACAATAATAATTATGATTTTTATGTTTTTTTTCCTGCTGCATTAGTGACTTATATCACTATCACTGTTTTCTGGCAGATGCCCATTGGCCGCAAATGTGTCGATCATTATCGGCAGCTGAGCAGGTACTGTGTCTTCTCTCATGACGAGATGGTTTGTAACATGGCCTGTAAAGCAGACACGATGGATGTTGACCTGGCCTCAGCAGTGCAGAAGGAGATGACCATCATGGTCCAAGAAGAAGAGAAACTAAGAGAGAAGATTAACAAAATGGTGAGCAGTTCTTGTCTGAAGGAATTTTTTTTTCTAGTATAAGAGTTAAAATGATGGCAGCATGTAGTTTCTGTATTTAGAGCACATAACATGTTGAAAATGAGAGTAAAGGGGTGGAATATAATGTCTGAATCTCATTAATTCATCAGTTTGTTATATAAGCTCCTGTGGGAGTTATACCAAAGCTGGTATACCTTTAATGATGTGTCATCAAGGATAGATTAGAGAAAACTTAAAACTTGAAAGGTATTTATCATTATAGATCAAAGGATTTAGGTTAGGAGACTTCTTTGTCTGCACAGCTGTCACATTTAGCTCCTCTGCAGCTCTAACAACTGTGAATTTGTATCCCCAGGGTGTGGTGCAATCACAGCAAGTCGATTATGAAGTGCTCCCAGACGAGGAGCGGCAGTGCTCCAAGTGTCGGACCACCTGCTACCTGTCTGGCATCACCTGTGCTTGCAGCCCCGGCAAGATGGTTTGTCTGTACCACACCCAGGACCTCTGCTCATGTCCTCATAGCAACCTCACACTCCAGTGAGTCTTCAGTAATCACATCAACTGAACATACTCACTTCTGAGTTTCATTCGTTTTGTTTTTACTATTACCATGAAGCATCTGATTATCACACAAAACAATAATGTGAGAATCGTATTTGCAGAAATGGGCAGCTTTGCCAGTGTGTTTTTAGCACTTCATCAAAAATGAGACCTGCTTTAAATTTTTGTCAGCAATGAAATATTTCTATCACAGAGCAAAGAGACAAAATTAGGCCAGGAAACTAAATGTGCAGTTTCTGAGGCAGTGACATGAATTCATTTCATTAAGTTTTAATCTCACTAGATGAAGAGAATCAATTTAAAGCATCCTAGTAATGATACTTGTGACAAGATATAATTTTCTAAAAAGCATGCGTTCTCTGAAATTCTTATGAAATTAGCTGAAAAATCTTGAGCTCAGGGGGAGTTTGTGAAATCAGCAGTGTTGTACTGTATAAACAACAAAGCAATTTGGTTTTGCAGTAGTAATTTTAGTTTGATGTTGCCTAATCCCATGAAAAGCAGCTGTTAAATGTAAAAGAAAAAAGTGCTCAAAGGCTGCCGGCCTTCTTGTTTACAATTTCAAATAAAAGAAAATTTAGAAAAAAATTCATTTTCAATTTTTCACTGACTTGCTTTGTCATTTCCTGCAGTTACAAGTTTACACTGGATGAGTTGTACCCCATGATGGCATCAGTGAAGCTGCGTGCAGAATCGTACAAAGACTGGCTCTGTAATGTTCAGGAGATCCTGGAGAACAGAGGAAACAAGAAAAAAGGTTTGAAGAAAATGCAAAAAATGTCCTACCACAAAACCTTTGTTCCAAATATGCCCTTCTCCTCCTGATTTTAAGGAGATACACACATTAGTATTCTCAGTTGGCAACACTATCTTGTATTACTTTAACTTGTATTTTAAGACAGCTATTGACACTTTATTTCACATGTACAATCTCCACATGTCTGTTTTTGTGTTTTTTAGAGAATGAACAAAACATTTTATTACTCTTTTTCCCACCACTTAAATTTGAGTGACACACGTAAATATATACAGTCTGTGAATGTATTTTCTGAGGACTTAAGTACCAATTTCTGGTCAGGTTTGGAAGAGCTTCACAGCCTGGTGGAGCAGGCAGAAACAAAGGCGTTCCCACAAACCGGCCTCGTGGATCAGCTACGCACAGTGACCTCAGAAGCAGATAAAGTTGGTGTGATGGCACAACAGCTTCTCAATGGGAAGAGGCAGACGAGGTACTACAAAAATAGATTAGACATGTTTGGTTGCTTCGCTGTGAATCAAAATCAGACCATAACACAATCAATAGCCATCCAGAAAATATGCCTTGTTGCTTCTGACCCACATCAGACATTGTGAGATGATGTGTGAGGAGAGAGGAGAGAGACCAGGAACAGCTGTGTATACTGTTGATTGTAATAATGAAAATAATACCCTTAGTAACACCCTTAGGTGTAATGGTGTTATCAATAATAACATCAGCAATGAGAGTAGCACCAATTAATAATGATAATAATGAGTGTTGTAGTGGCAGATCTGGATCTTGCAGCTCTAGAGACTGAGATACCTGGAGAATGAGGACAGACAGAGAGAAAGAGAGGAGAAGCACAAACTACAGAAGAGAGAAAAAACAAACTTCATGATATGAGGAAGTATGATATATATGTATGGAGAGGGAGAAAGAGTGGTCAGTGCATCATGGGAGTAATCTAGGCCTATAGCAGTATAACTAAGGGATGGTTCAGGGCTCACCTGAGCTAGCCCTAACTATACACTTTATCAAAGAGTATAGTTATAAAAAGTTTTAAGCCTAATTTTAAATGTAGAGAGGGTGTCCTGGTCAAAAATGACCCCATTTCTTTCTGTAGCAATGGAGGCCAAAGTAATGCCATCCAGAGTAACTATATTATCGGATATTATCGGATTCCTGATGTGTTAAGGGTCTGAATTATGAATTTAGATCATCTTACTCTTACCTCTAACTCATTGGGTTTTCTGGAAATGACAGTTTTCATTGTGTTGGTGTGAGCTGACATTATTCTCAATTATGGTTATTGACTCGGTTGTATTATTATAGGAGGTAACAGGGTTGATCTACAGGTAGTGTTTTCCATTCATCTTGCCAGATAAAGGTGGCAAAATGCAGATTTTATTTTCAAATTGCCAACATTAAGTTTATTTTTCTTTATTATTATTATTATTGCTATTTAAGTCATTTTGATATCTGTCATTTATTGGTCTGTTGAGCAATTTTCATCTGTGTTGCAGGTATCGTTCTGGAGGAGGAAAGTCTCAAAACCAGAACGAACTGACAGTGGAGGAGCTGAGGTCTTTTGTCCGACAGTTAGACAACCTGCCGTGTACCATCCGACAGGCTCCTTTACTGAAGGTCGGTGAGCTTAGATCAGACTTGTTAACATGTATATGATTGTTTTTGTACAGGTTTTTTCTAAATAATTGAATCTTAAATATCATGAAGTTTTTAATTTGGAAAAGAGTTTCTTCAACTTGAAACATGTTTGATGTATGAGAGTGAAATTATTGAATTTTTGAACATAGAGTTGTCCAAGTATTCAAATGTTGGTACCAAATGCGTGTTCAATATGACCTTTAGGACCTGTTGACCAGGGTGGATGACTTCCGGCAGCGCAGCGAACATCTCCTCTCTGATGAGTCTCCCAGCCCACTGGAGCTGCAGGACCTGCTGGATGTAAGTCTGGGTCTAGACGTGGAGCTGCCACAGCTGCCCCTGCTGAGGGAAAGACTGGAGCAGGCTCGCTGGCTGGAGGCCGTGCAGCAAGCCAGCAGCTGGCCAGACAGCCTCTGTCTGGACACCATGAGGAGGCTGATAGACCAGGGCGTGGGCCTGGCCCCTCACAACTCCGTGGAGAGAGCCATGGCTCGTCTGCAGGAGCTGCTGACAGTGTCGGAGCAGTGGGAGGAGAGGGTGCTCAGCCTCATCGAGGCCAGGTGAGGACACAGAGCTGCACTGGACCTGTTGTGTTTGCATCTTCCATTCCTTCAGTTTCCATAGCTTTTTTTCTTTTTAGTCAGTCCCGTAGCTGTGCTTTGGACGAAGAAACAAACAGACTACTTGGTAACATTTACCAGGTTTCCAGTCAGATACTGTTTTTTTATGGAAATAGTTCAATCAGTTTTTGTTCTTGGTGTTAAGTGTGTAAATTAAATTACAATAGATTGGGCAAATGTGTCACCTTCTTTTTAAGTGAAAGAATCTTCAGAAACAATAGTGTCAGGGAAATGTTGACAAAATTTCAGCACAAGATATGAAATTACCATGAAAAACCAAATCAACTATAATATACTCTACCCCACCTACTCCTTACTTGTCCAGAGCTTGAAACCCTGAAACCATTACAGTACTGGACCTCAGATTATTGTGTTTTAACATACCGTAAAAGCTCTTTTCCGAAAGTGGGAATTTATACATTAATATTTTGTATATGTGCAATTTTCTTAAATAGCAGTGTCAGATGTGAAGTGAAAACATGAAACCAGCTTAAACTTCAGACAGTGCAGAGTGAAATGTGCCAAGTCTGCAGAGCTGGATCATGGTGGATAAAGAGGATCATGATGTTGTGACAGTGCTTAACCCACTAATGGCTCCACAGAGACTACACATTGTAAAGCATCAGACTCTACCATAGCAAGCACCTAAAGTGATCTAATATTTGATGTTTTACTACAACTGTGGGAAAAATGCATTTCTGTTGTCTATTTATCCGCGTGAATAGAAGGTGTACTTAATAAAGCTCATGTCATTTTACAGGCCATATCACAGCTTAGAAACACTTGATGCTGCTCTACAAGAAGTAGAAAACATCCCTGCTTATCTGCCCAACTGTCTGCAGCTGAAAGATGTTGTCACCAAGGCCAAGAAATGGCTGCATGAAGCTGAAGCACTCCAGGTTAAGAAATATATATGTTAAGCTATATATAGAATCTTCTAAACACTAAACACTTGGCTAGAGATGGTGGTGGCGGCGTGTAGATTGTAAATCTTGTGTGACTATGCTTGCAGCTCGGTGGACGTATTCCTGTGCTGGACAGTCTCTCTGAGCTGGTTCTCAGAGCAGAGGGCATCCCAGTGAGGCTCGAGCCGCTGAGTCGATTGGAGGCCCTCATCAGTGATGTTCAGGCCTGGAAGGAGAGCGCAGCAAAGACATTCCTACTGAAAAACTCCCCTTTCTCTCTCCTCGAGGTAAACAGAGATATTACATAATTTGAGTCATTTCAAAGCTGTTTTACATGCCAGGGCCAATAGATAATGAGCCTATGTTTTCAGGTGCTTTGCCCAAGATGTGATGTAGGGACTGGGCATCAGAAGTCACGATCTAAAAAAACAAGAGAGTCTCCACAGATGAACAAAAAATCTTCAACGAAACTGGAGTCTCTATGTGATGTGGAGAGAGCGCTCTGTGAGAGCAGAGACTCTGCTTCTGCTGTGAGTGTGGCTGCTTTTTTTTTTTTTTCATTCTTTTAAAATGATTTCCACAACAAGTATGATTATGCAATTGTAATTGTATAACAAAACGTATAATTAGAGCTGCCAAAACTGTCAAATCATGGTTATAAACCTTTTGGTTTTTTTAGAATTGCTTATCACATATTTCATCTTGTTTCAGTTTGCTTGACTCAAAAAGCTCAAGACTCAAAGTTTTTAACTTTTTTAACATAAAGCATAAAGTCCAGCTGAAGTTGAGTTTGCTCATTAAAACTGAAACAACTGACACTTTTCAAGCTTAACTGACTGATCTCAGACTGCACTAATAACTTACAGAAGAGGGAACATAGTCTTTCATTAACCCAAAATTACTTTACGTTGCATATACTGAGTTTCTTTTTTAGTGGTTATTTAAATTTGACATGCTGTTGTGTATTGTTGAATTTCTAACGGCCACATGTTTTGCTGTCAAGTGGTAAAACATTGTTGTACTTTAATATATAAATAATTTAAACTTTATATCATTACTTGTGTGCCTAACTAATTACTGTAGTCGGTAATATCACCTAATCTGGGGTCAGGAAGCAGAATGAGGGTGAGAATTGTTTTTAATTTCATTTAATAGATTTGATCTTCTCTCCTCACAGATGACTACTCTCGCCGAGGTCCACCAGAGGGAAATGGAGATCTTGTTGGTTCTGAGGGCCTCAAATGAATCTAAGCTTCTTCCTGCTGAAAACTGTTGCGCACTTAGTGTTTGTGTTTGCCAAAAGGCCCCTTCAGGTGCCATGGTGCAGTGTGAGCTCTGTCGTGAAGTTTTCCACTGTGGCTGTGTGGAAACGACCTCAGACCTCGAGTACGGCCAAGCCTGGCTTTGCCCTCTTTGTCAGCGATCGAGAAAGCCCCCTCTGGACAAGGTCCTGCCCCTGCTGGCTTCACTGCAGAGGATTCGGGTTCGACTTCCAGAAGGAGATGCCCTGCGCTTCCTCATCGAGAGGACGGTGCGATGGCAGCACAGAGTACAGCAGGCCTGCACAGAGGGAGTGCTGGAAAAAGTGTCAAAGATGGTCAGTGGACACACGTGTTATAACTCAGTATATATATATATATATATATATAGTTGAAAAGATGTCTCTCTTGACTGTTACTTTGTTGATACAAGTCGCCATCAGAGGGCTTGTTTGTGTTATGAGTGACATTAGTTGGATGGCACTGTAGACACAGTTGATTGTTCTTTATTGTTTCAGGGGAGAGCTGGACCCAGAATATCATCACATCTGACTCAGGAAATAAATGGTTCATCTTTTTATACAGAGCACCAGTCTGTTCCACTCCAGGGTCAGTGTTAAAAGCTTTTCCCACTTTGCATCTACACATTACTTTGCATTCATTCTGTTTATTTTACCCTCTGACCTCCATCATATTTGTCACAGGACTTGGTCCTGAGCTGGATGAACTGATGGTGGAGGGATTCCTGCTGCAGGTCACTCTGCCTGAGACCGAGCAACTGTACAGATACCTGCTGTACAAACTGGCCCCCTTGCCCTCACATAGCGCCCCCTGCGGTAACAACACAGAACAGGACCAACAGTCTCAGAGGGGGAGCCCCCAACATAACAAGGTAATGATCACACTCAAGTTAATTACCTGGGGATCATGTTCTCAATCACTCTTGCTATTTATTCACTACTTTTTGGTATATTTGTTATAATGTTTATGTCTTAATGCAGAATGGAGTCTCCGGTTTCAAAAAGGAGGCAATGAACGGACAGAGCAAAAGGACCAAGCGACGGAAGGAAAGCTCCGACTCTCAGCACAGTGACAACGCCAAGAAGTGCCGTAAGAAGAAGTCCAAGAAAAGCAAAGAGAGGAGTGAAGAAACCAAGAGGACTAGTTCTCCCACACACACAGTATCTGACCCTGCTCCGTCAGATTCAGAGGAGGACTACTCACTGTGTGCTGCACCATGGTGTAGGGAGCCAGAGGGTGACGAGGTTAGTTTTATATCATTTTATTATACACAATACATGCAGTATTTGCATCACCTGATCTGAATGTTGACTGTCTTTTGTTATAGTTTTGTTTGGACTTTAAGTACACAAAGAGCTAGTGCTAGGAGAGAGAAGAACGCATTTAAACAACAAAATGTTCCACTTTTCAGGTAAACTGGGTCCAGTGTGACGGCAGCTGCAACCAGTGGTTTCACCAAATCTGTGTCGGACTGTCTGCTGAGCGAGCAGAGAAAGAGGACTATATCTGCATAAGCTGCACACAGCCAGACTACAAAAAAGGAGAATGAAGACCAAAAAGTGACTTTGAAGGATCAGCAGTTTTGTTTCAAGCTGCAGCACTTAAGTGCACACCTGAACTCTGTGTGCCCTGCGGCTTCACCCCCCTTTACCTTCTGGCTTGCCCTTAGTGAACATGGTGCTATTTACTTTTTTCCCAGAGTTACAAAAGACTTCTGTCACTGTTTTCGTCACGTGGCTCATTTTTTAAGCCAATCAACTAATCCTTTCTGAAACTTTCCAAGACTTGATGCAGATGTACAAAATGGCAAAATGTTTCAACCAACAGCGCAGGGATTTTTCAACCAAAAAAAAGTCAATTTGACATTACATTTTAGAACAGATTTTTTTTTTTTTTTTACATGCATCTGAACAATGTGAAACTTATCTTTCTCTTGTAGAGTAATTATTATTTATCTAAGCAATAACTGAACTGATTAATTGAAGTTCACTTTTCACCTGAACTATATTTGTGCTTAGACATTCTTTGATAGGATGCCTGAAGCAGGCATGAAGCTAAAACTCTGAAGAATTCACTTTATTAATCCTATGATATTACACAGTTCAGTTAAAATTTGTGAACAACTCGAATCAGAAACAAGAGAGGCAATGACTGTATGTCTGAGCTTGTTGATCCAAAATGTTCAGAAGTTTGCACCTGAATATTTGCCCATATCCCTTGAAAAATCACTGACTTTGATATGAAGTCAGGTTTCCTTTTTGCGCTGTCAATGGAGGAAAAAAACGAGCCCTGGATCTGTAGTTCTTGGCGCTGGGTGAGACTTGATGATGTTCACAAAGTAAGAATGAACTGTCCGACATCAAAGGAATGTACATTTTGTTTTAGGGTGGATTTTCCCTTTATGGTTTAGGATGAAAATATTGTGTTGGACTTAGATTTAACACAGACTGTGTGATTTATTTGCCACGGGTATATGACCTTTTTCTGCTCCTTTGGGTAAATAATATAATTCATATGTTGCAGTTTGCATTATAAAATAAAAATGTTTGTTCCCATGTGCCTGGACTCGTCAATCCCCTTGGAGGTGAAGGCCATACAGGTCAAATTCATCTTTTGTAGTCTGAAATCTGTAGTCTTATTGTAGCTGCTCATAAAAGTCTCATTTCAGTCTTTGCTGAAAATTGAAGCAACTGTTATCTGTGAAGGAATTTTTCCATCTTGAAGTCTTCAGGTGGTATGTGGCAGTGTTCCCACGGGTCACTTAGAAGTAAGCCCTAAAAGCAATAGTTGTGATCTATTTCAAGTATATCTGTGAAGACACTGATAGACTCGAGCTTGCCCAGTCCCCAGTAGCAGTTGCCATAAGCAACCAAGGTCATATAGATATGATGGACCAAGTTCCCGCTGAGGATGTGAACAGTCATTACACTGGTGGCCCTCAGGGTCACAAGATACACAGTCTTAGCTTTGGTCAAGTCAAGTCAGTTTTTATTTGTATAGTGCCGGTCGAGCAGGTCTAGACTTCTTTATATTATTTACAGAGACCAAACAATTCCCACCAAGAGTAAGCATTAGGTGACAGTCGCAAGGAAAAACTTCCTTTGAAAAGAAACCTCGAGCAGAACCGGACTCAGGGTGGGCGGCCATCTTCCTCAACCGGTTGGGTTGAGAGAGAGAGAGAGAGAGAGAGCGTGCACGTGTGCAGGGGTGGGGGGCAGCCTGGGTGCTCATGTAGCTGTCATGTCGTCATGATTCTGCTGGGGACAGCAGGAGCACCGAAGAAAGAACCAAAGCATTTGTTAAAGTCAAAACAAAAAGAACCCAACAATTCCCACCAAGAGCAAGCATTGCGTTCTTTGTTTTGACAAATCCTTTGGTTCTTTCATCGGTGCTCCTGCTGTCCCCAGCAGAATCATGGAGATCAGAGGCAGGTGAAGTTGCCTCATTCAAGTCAAGTGGTTTCTGATTGGACTCAGCAGCAGTGGCGTCATCTAAGCCAGCTTTCTCTGGTGGTCTCTTGTTGTTGCCTTTAGCGGTCCTGTCAGCTGTAGCTGGGGTTCCATCATTTGTGGTTTTGGCTTCATCTAAGCTACGTGTGGATTCTCCTTTAAAACCTACAACTTCACTGGATGTTACAAAGTGCTTGAATTTAACTGATGATTCCTCCAGTTGGCATTTTTTTATCGTCGAAAAGGCTGCTGACATGTAAGGGTTGGGGTTCGCATCATGAGGAAAATGTTTCATGGTAATAAAACGGTGCCCCAGAGCTTCACTGAGGGTGATTCTTTTTTGAGGATCTACCTGCAGCATTCGTTTGAGGAGGCTTAAAAAGGCCTGTGTGTCCTCAAACTCTGTGGTATCGTTCACCTCTGGGCGAGTCTTTGTCACGTCATTTAGACTGGTTAACTTGTCAAAAATGCCTCTATACCGCCTGGTCTTGGAGCCTGTTAGGAGCATGTACTCAGCCTCTGTATTCAGCCTCCATGAAGGGTTAGAGGAGTCTTTGTCTTTGCTGAAAAAGCAGCTGGAATAGATTCCAGAATTCAGCAAGTGATCATCAGGCAGACCCTGCATCTGCACGATGGCTCTCATTACCTGATATGCACACCTTATTGGATACAGGTTCTGGCCAAGGTACATGAAGGCCAAAACGCAGCCAAGAGACCACATATCTACAGCCTCATCAAGTGGAAGGCCCAGGATAACTTCAGGGGCCCTGTAGCCAATGAGTTTCACCCTGAAGGGCTGCTGATGATTAACCAACATTATGTTGTCTGGCTTGACATGTGACAGACCTACGCTCTTGAGGGTGTTCAGAGCCACCAGCTTTTGTTGTGTGATTACTCGAATCTCAGACAGATGCAGTGGCTGGAAGTCTCTGCTTCTGATGAAATCATAGATATTTATGTCCAGCATTTCAAATGCCAGACAAACATGTCCTTTATACTCAAAATGCTTGGCAAACCTGACCAAGTTGTTCTTGTCTTGGTCAAGCTTCCTGATTTTCTTGAGTATGGTCACCTCTCTTTTACCAAACTTGATTATTTCCTTCCTCACAATCTTCACAGCTAGCTTCTCCTTGGTGGCTAATCTTGTTCACTAGACCACTTTTTCAAAAGCCACATGCTCCAGGTACCTCTCTACGAAGTACACAGTTTCTTAACCAGGCATAACCGCATATTTTTCTTTCTTGCAATTTTTCTTCCCTTTCTGAGCACAGCCACAGTTTGGTCCCATTTCTAAAAGTTAAATGTTACCAATTAAACCGACTGCAATTTGTCACATTTTATGTGACATCATCATCTGTCCAAGTTGCACGTAGAAAAATTCTTCGTTCATCATCGAAGGGATCTGAGGTCAAAAGAAACCATGGTTACCATAGTAGCAAGTGTAGTTTAAAATATAATATAATTAAAATATCTCTGTCGATTTTCTTGAGAGCTGCTCACCCAAAAAACTTGACAGTCGACACAGCTCATCCTTGGGTCCTCAGCAATACACCTGCTCAGTTTGAAGTCGATCTGATGATCAGGAAGCTTAAAACCATGACCTCACATTCTGAATGTTCAGCTTCAGTGTTTGGCTTTTTCCCCTCTTTATTGAAGTAGAAAATGTACAACAATATGGCAAGTGATACATTAGTGCAAACCTCTTTAAAAAAAAAAAAAAAAACAGGGCACAGTGTAATGAGGTAAGATCAGTACAAATTAAAAAGGCAAAAAATATACAAACAGAAAATAAATAACATAGCTAAGAGGACTTTTCTAATGTTGGGTCAGGTTGTTGCTGTGTTTAAGACAACAGAACCTGACAGCCTGAACTCAGGGGATAATACTCCAATCTCTTAGGGGGCGTGGCATGTCGATCACCGTCTCGCCATTTTCGAATAATAATTTTCCTACTGTTGTTGTTAGCTTGCTAGCTAAACAGGTTAGCTGCCCCCAGCATCATCCACGTGAGAGAAACACGCACAAGTCACGTTAAGATTTTAAACTCACAGCTTGGTTATTGCAGCCAATTAAAAGTAACTTCTTTCCCGTCATTATGGACGAGGAGTATTACAGCGGCGGAGGAGACTGGGAAGGCACGGATGGCAACACGGTGAGAAGAGGACTTGTTGCTGTTAGCTAGGGCAGCGTTAGCTTAGCTGCAGTCCCACCAGCTGCTGATTCGTTGTGATAATTGTACAATACCGTTTAGACAACACAGAATTAATGTGCAGAGACAGGTGTGTCCACACAGCTGTAGTATTCGGATGCCCCGCATGATCACAACTCACAGCAGCTTGGCGACTCGGTTAGCCGGCTACAGGCTAACTAACGACACAGCTGGTCGACATGCTAACCGTTATCCTGCTCACTTATCTGCAATTGCCAATAAACCTTTAGTTTTACCTCTGTCTCTGCGTTTTTATTTTTGGTGTGTAACCTTTAATTATAGAAGACTGTCGCTAAACCAATCAGCCAAATTACTTCCAGCTGTGTTTACTACACTTATAGACACTGGTTTGTCAAATAGTTTTTAAGGACAGTGAAAATCCAGCAATAGTCACATACACATACACAGGACCTCACAGATATACACTTACGTGAAGTCAATTTGTTGTAGACGTTTTGCTGAGTTATTGAACTAAAGAACAGCGCATTTGGACAGAGCTGCAGGGATTAGGATATTTAACGATTCGCCCATTGACAGAAAATTAACTGACATCCATGAGAGGATGAGATGAGAGGATTATCTGCTTTTCTCTGTTTTTATAGCATTGTAAACTGAATATCTTTGGGTTTCGGACCTTTTACTCGGGCAAAACTAGATGAAGGAAAAAGTCACCATGTTGGAAATTGTCACAGAGCTTTTCCCCGCTATTTTCTGGCAATTGAGAGACAAAACGATAAATCAACTTAATGATGATGTGCTTTAAATATGATGATGGTCAGTAAATTGTGCAACTGCTGCATGAAGTAGATATGTCACAGTCTGATAATATATCTGATCGTTTCATGAAAATATTGTTCATGGTGTTTGTTCTATGGCACCTCTCAGTTCTCCTCAGTCATCTAAAAGTTGTCTCCACTATGTACATTTCACTGTATTCAGAGCAGAGATAATATTACTGAAGCATAAACTTATGTATCTTTCAGGAGGATGGTTATGTTGAAGGAGAAAATGACGGGAAAACCCAGGAAGATTGTCTGCAGAAATTCTCCAGCAGGGACTACATCATGGAGCCTGCAATCTTCAACACCCTCAAAACGTAAGCACCTATCTCCTCGTATAAAAATAATATTCACCCTCCATAACACCTGCGTAATTTGGAGTGAGAACAAGAAAATTAAGTTGGTAACTTGACCAATAAAAGAGGACACTTGAAACATATTAAAATCTACTAATCTACTACAATAATTGAATGATTGAAACCATATTTTTTTCTCACAGGTATTTCCAAGCAGGTGGATCTCCAGAACATGTCATCCAGCTTCTCTCTGAAAACTACTCTGCTGTGGCTCAGACTGTTAACCTGCTGGCAGAGTGGCTCATCCAGATGGGTAGGTGACAGACTACAAGATTTGTCATCACGTTTTCGGGGCTTCGAGTCACCATTGCTCTGCTAGAAAAAAACATTCCCCATCTCCACCTGTTACCATGCAGCTTTATTGACCTTTTATTAATCTGTCATTTCTTTATTTTGACTGCAGGTGTTGAGCCTGCTCAGGTCCAAGAGCGAGTAGAAAATCACCTCAAGAGTCTCCTGATAAAACACTTTGACCCCCAGAAAGCTGATTCTATTTTCACTGTTGAGGGAGAGGTGAGATTTCTGAACACTCGAACACTTCCCTTCAAATCCTGAGGATCCTGTGAAAAGGCTTAGTCATAAAAGTTACATATAACTGAAGTTCTCATGGACCAGCTATTTTGTGAAATCGTCAGTGTGACAAGTAGAGAAGATATTCAGACATGAAACAAATAGGGTCTGCTGTGTTTTTAGACTCCTGCCTGGCTCGAGCAGATGATAGCTCACACCACGTGGAGAGATCTCTTCTACAAGCTGGCAGAGGCTCACCCAGACTGCCTGATGCTCAACTTCACTGTAAAGGTATACTTACACAAAAAGAAACATGTTTGTGTTGCTAGTTCTAGCTTTTTGAATGTGAGGATGGCTGTGTTTTTTGTGTTTGATTTAATTTTACATTAAAAGTTTTTGGGATGTTTTAGCTGATGCTCAGAAAAAGTAGCAATTTGAAATCCACTTTGATACTTGGGCATTATTTATTTCTATAACCTAAACATTGTGAACAAATGGATCGATGAACTGATAATAATAGAAAATAATCAGTTTAATAGTTAGCTAAACATGAAACATACTTTTTTGTAAATTTGGGGATAAAAAGTCATTTATGTCTTTGCCATGTTGTTTAAGTTTTCTGAACTTGAACAGTTGTTTGCTTTGCAGCAGTTCATTTAGTCACACGTGTCCTCTGTTTGTGTTCAGCTCATTTCAGATGCTGGTTATCAGGGTGAGATCACCAGTGTGTCTACAGCGTGTCAGCAGCTGGAGGTTTTCTCTCGAGTACTGAGGACGTCTTTGGCCACGCTGCTGGATGGAGGAGAGGAAAACCTGGAGAAGAACCTGCCAGAATTTGCTGTGAGGCTTACTTACGCTTACTCTCTGTCAACCATGATTCTATGAAACATAAGCTTTACCAGTTATTTTTTTAGGGCCCTTTTCATTATGGATTTGGTTAGTTTTTGTAAAATCTGGTTTGATCTTTTCAAATATCAGATCCTTTATATTGTACCTTAGTATCTTGCAGTTTTATGTAGTTTTTTTTAAAAATATGAGATTGACATATTTAAACTGTTATTGTAGTGCTGTTCTTGGTTTCCTGTTCCCGTGTTTGATGATCTCTGCTGAGTGGTTTCGTCCTCTCTCCTGTAGAAGATGGTATGTCACGGCGAGCACACCTACCTCTTCGCCCAGGCGATGATGTCCATCCTGGCTCAGGAGGAACAAGGCGGTTCAGCTGTTCGTAGGATCGGCCAGGAGGTGCAGAAGTCCGCACACGAGAGGTACAGTTGTCTCCTTCAGCAGGAAATCTACAAGTTTGACATGGTCTGTTCTCAGTAGTTTCACAGAGTATAATTGATCAAGTGGATACAATTTAATTGTAAAATGAGGTTATGTAGATGAGGATGCTGAATAAAACAAGGAATCCATTCAAAACTAGAACATGGAGTGATTGAGGTTTTACTCAGCAAACTTATCCAGATAACCAGCAAATCTGCCTCCTGCAACAAGCCCCAGGACACTGCCTTGTTGTGTTTCTGTGTGTGTGTAACAAATACCAAATTTCACTGTTGACGTTATGTGGTTGCGTTTTTTACTCAGAGGTCATGATGCCAGTCAGATAACCCTCGCACTCGGTACAGCAGCAGCCTACCCTCGAGCCTGCCAGGCGCTGGGTGCCATGTTGTCGAAAGGAGCCCTGAATCCTGCAGATATCACAGTTCTGTTCAAGATGTTCAGCAGCATGGACCCTCCTCCTGTGGAGCTGGTGAGGACAGAACGTCTTTGTTTATGTCCACTACGAGCTTGTTAAAGTGCTGATGACTGAAATATTTACTGTTCTCATCTTTAGATCAGGGTGCCTGCCTTTCTGGACCTGTTTATGCAGTCGCTGTTTAAGCCTGGATCAAAAATCAACCAAGACCACAAACATAAATACATCCATATCCTGGCTTACGCTGCCAGTGTGGTCGAGACGTGGAAAAAGGTAGAGAACAGTTTACTACTGTTTGAAATGTGCTGATATAATAATGCAAATGTGTTGCTGTTAGCAAAAAGAAAATGACATATGTGCAAACCTGTTTTCAGTAGTTGTATGGTAGTTGAACTAAATTCCAGGCGAGGTATAACACGCAGTTGTCACCTGCTTTTGATCAATAGTAAGTTGTTTATTTCCTGAAGTTTACATACACTTAGATTGAAGTCATTAAAACCCATTTCTTAACCACTCCACAGATTTCATATTAGAAAACTATAGTTTTGGCAAGTCAGTAAGGGCATTTATTTTGTGCATGGCACAAGTAATTTTTCCAGCAATTGTTTCAAAACAGATTATTTCGCTTTTAATTCACTGTATCACAATTCCAGTGGGTCAGAAGTTTATATACGATAACTTGACTGCCTTTAAACAGCTTGGAGAATTCGACAAAATTATGTCATGGCTTTAGAAGCATCTGATAGGCTGATCAACATAATCTGAGTTAACTGGAGGTGTACCTGTTGAAGTACCTGTTAAATGTCATGAATTGTGCAAAACTGAGTTTAAATGTATTTGACTGAGGTGTTCGTAAACTTCTGACTTCCACTGTATATGCTCATTTGTTTCTTTAAGTTCCCTCATTCCACACCTGCTTCTTGAACTCTCTTTTTAACATGTGACACCTATTCAATCCCAGAACAAGCGAGTCAACATCAATAAAGACGAGCTGAAGTCAACATCTAAGGCCATAGAAACTGTGCACAACCTGTGCTGCAATGAGAACAAAGGAGCTACAGAGCTGGTGGCTGAACTCGGCACGTTGTACCAGTGCATCCGGTGAGTGGACAAGCAAAATGTCATTGTTGCAAAACCTGCTAACTCCTAAATATAGTTAACGAACGAACGTGTAAAACAGTAAAATGTAAATAGCTTAATGCTCATTCAGTTAGTGCAAATAGTTGTGCAAGTTCTTTGAGGTGTATTTATTGATTATTTTCAGCCACCTGGGGGCAATGGAAAAAGCTGTAAACATAACATTGCCATATTATCAACTTGTGTTAACAAAGTTTTACAATACTGGAGTAAAAAACTGTTGAAAATGATGAAGTAAATGTACAAATAAACCCTTTATTTTGATAAAATGATTTTCATTGACTCTCCACTAACTACCCCTTTGACTTCATGTCTGTTGGTGTTCAGGTTTCCAGTAGTTGCCATGGGGGTTTTAAAGTGGGTGGACTGGACAGTGTCTGAGCCGCGGTACTTTCAGCTCCAGACAGACCACACTCCAGTACATTTAGCTCTGCTGGATGAGGTAGGAGGTTACTACCAGATGAAAGGTTCATTTTCAGTCTTTAAAGACAGAAGTTCAACTTAAAAGCAAACTCTCCCTCTGCACAGATCTGTACGTGTCACCAGCTGCTGCATCCACAGGTCCTCCAGCTGCTCATCAAACTGTTTGAGACGGAGCACTCTCAGCTGGACGTCATGGAGCAGGTGTGTGTTTTTCTGGGTTAAATGAAGGATTCTCATTTCTCTTTTCAACAGAAGTCTGTATGCTGTGACTGAGACCTCTCAGCTGACATGTTGATTTTACTTTCCCCTCAGCTGGAGTTGAAGAAGACGCTGCTGGACCGAATGGTTCACCTGCTTAGTCGTGGCTACGTCCTGCCTGTAGTTGGTTATATTCGAAAGTGTCTGGAGAAACTCAACACGGATATTTCCCTCATCCGATACTTTGTCACTGAGGTAACAGCAGCTTCTGATCTCCATAAGTGTTAAAGAGGTAAAACTTGGGAAAGGGAAGTGACTTCTGGTTTAAATATTTTCCTCCATCACAGAAGTTACTGGGTGTCTACAGATTCTGAAAGTCTCAAACTAATTTACACATTCAAGGCCATAAAATGGTCTTGAGTGAAGTTGAATATATTGTTTTATATACTAAATTAAGTTTGACCAGTCTTAAGAATATTTTTGAGTAGAGCCCGGCAAGTAATTGAAACTTTGTCAACACTGAATCTCTAACCAACGTGATATCAGTCAGTAATCTTATTTTGATATAGTTGTGAGATGAATCTATTTTTGGTAAAAGATGCCTGGAAAGGGTTAACAATTGAGTATCTTAAATGTTACTCAGAGCCATAATCCATGATGTGCTGTTTTTTGTTGAGCACATCAAAGTTATAGCCTGAGTAGCCTGAGATTGCCACCATGAGAATGGTGAGTCTTGTGCACAGGGTGTATTTAATAAAATTATTTAATTGCTTATCAGGGTAAATATGAGAAATGGTTGTGAGTTTTGTCTTAGTGTTGACCAATCAGCATTTGTCAATTGATCATAATTGAAAACAGGCCTGTTTTACTACTGCATTTACATATTGCTTACAAAAACACCCATCAGAAAATATACATAACTTGTGTTTTAAAACACACCTTTAGAACAAACTAATTAACTCCATTATTTCTCTTTAAAAAGGTGCTAGATGTGATCGCACCTCCTTACACATCAGACTTTGTTCAGCTCTTCCTGCCCATCCTGGAGAACGACAGCATCGCAGGGACGATCCGCACAGAGGGAGAACACGATCCTGTTGCTGAGTTCATTGGTAAGCAATATGCTAACATTTTGTGACAGCACAGTCATGCTACTTATTCAAAGACAGAATAATACTTAAAAATACTCTAATTCATTAATTCCATGCACAACAACAACATCAGAGCTTTGCAAACATGAGCAGGAAGTGGTTTTCTCACATGATCACAGGAAAAACTTCTCATCCTCTTGAAGCAACATGTGGTTATTATTTCCTTGTTTTTTTGTTTTTTCAGCTCATTGCAAGTCAAACTTCATCATGATTAACTGATTTGGAGAATGACACTGAAAACTTTCTTGTTGGAGAATGTACCAAGAAGACCTCACAGGGACAGAGGATCTGTGGTCTCAATGATAACCAAATGCTCTGCTTGACATTGAAACACATCGCTTGGACACAAGATGGATGTGTCGGTTTGACCAAGTGAATGAGGATTAGTATTTCTTGAGACAACAAAAAGGCAAATGTCACTGAGCTGGTAGAACGATGGAAGTATAGTAATATTTCAGAGGAAGCTGTCCGAAGATGCAGCAAAATATTTTTCTTTTTCACCTGTATATTTGATTTTCTATTTTTATGTTGGTTCAAGATGTTTTAAAATAAAAACCTGAATATGTATTCTTTAGTGCATTTTTTTATTTTTATTTAATGCAATCATGATCATAAAACGTCACTCTTTTGGTCACATTTTTATGACTCATTAAGAAAACTGTATAAAATAAAGGCCAGGCTTTCAGCCTGTACTGAGCATATTCGGTTGATAAACAGCTGATAGAGGGTTGGATAAGGTGGGTTGTGCTGCAGAACGCGCCCGACTTTCTAAGAAACTGTATAATAACGTGAACTGAGCTTTTTACAACCACATTTCAGCCCGGCAGATGGAGAGTAACTGATTAAAGGACAGCTTTTGTGTTGAGAATCACTTTTTAAGTGATGCGTTTATTGGCATAGTTTGAAACACAAGATATCAGTTTTTTGAAAATATCAGATCTGTTGATTGTTCAGCTTGAAAACAAACAGAAAATTACATAAATCTTGACGCAAATGCATATAAGGCACACTTCAAGTTGATTTTTTTTTTTTCCAGTTTTTGTGTACAACCCTGCATCAGGTTGTAGTGCAATCTTGTCAATACATTAACACCAGATGCTGAAAACATTCAGTGTTGGTGCAGTGCAAGACAAATTATAAACACTCTGTTCTTTGGCTGAGTCAGTTTGCATTTGACGATTAAAACTGAAAACCTTCTGTATGTATGTCTTTTTGATGATGTAAACTGAATGTATTTATCCCAATGTAGCTGTTCAGCATGCAGTGGTTAAATTTTCCTCTAGCACAGAATTTAGTTGCACTGATGTGTTTCACTCCAACTTAAAAGTGTCAGACTGTTAAAAGTCTGTAGATCCCACTGTGATTAAAAACAGAAAATCTGTATTAATTCAAGCAGGTCTAATATCCAACTGGAAGATGTTGGAAGTGAAATCTGACCCCTGATTACAAGTGTAAAAAATAATCGCAGATACGATCTCTATAAAGAAAACTCTGAACTTCCCTTTTCAAGCTTTTACATATAAAAACTTTCCCTCTGCCCAAGACAGGAAGACATTATGAGCGTGTGCAGTGACGACCTCTGACACTGAGTGCTGGTCTCCTCTAGAGGTAGGCTTTAGGGACAATTGGGTCACCGTACATGCAGTCTTCCTCCAACGCCAGGTTGTATGTGCTGCCACTTCCTCCCTTGTAAGCACTGGTCACAATCCTGAGCCATCCCTTCTCACCCTAAAGAGAGAGGATAAATAAATCAGAACCTTTTCTGATAATTAAGTATTGTAATAATCTTCCAGCCAAAATGCCAAACAGCCACCTTGGTCATAAGAAATTATCAGATTAATTTATACTGAAAATAGTCATTCATTGCAGCCCCAATTTGGGACACGTTTATACAATAAATTATAAATTCAGCTGCAGTTAAAGAGTTTCACAGTAGATTCACAGGATTCTCTAAAAAATTTTGACAAATTAATCAGTAAAACTAATTTATTAACTGAAATACTTGTCAGTTTATTAATCAGACCTGCAACAGTTTAGGTTATCTTATTTCTGACTGTGTTGTTACATCTGCTTTCTGGTTTGAAGTCATTTAAAGTCCCAGAATTTGGCAATATTTAAATCTTATGACAGAGGCTGTTTGCTTAGGTTTCCAGGAAGATGCCACTGTTATTCAAATCTTGTTGGGCAATGTCAGACATTTAATAAATAAAATCTTAGGATAGTCAGGATGGTTTTCCTTTACCTTAACAGGGGTTGTCAGGGGCTTTAAGTGACATATTCTTGTGAACAAGGGAAATTACCTGTATTCAAATCTGCTACAAGTCATCTTTTAGAAAACAACCATTCCTACTTTGACTGTGTGATATTTTCTCTTTGATGAGGACTCACCCATGGCTCTCCCCAGGAGTTACGCACAACCCAGTACTCAACGCCATCCTCCACTCCCCATCCTGCCACTGACACGATGTGGTTGATGAAAGGTTCCTCATGATATTCAGAGTAGAGACCTCCGGTGTAGGCATCCAGTTTGTCTGTGGCCATAATCCCACAGCTGGAGAAAACAAACGTCACAGATTACATCCTCCCTCTGGTTAAAGGGCAGCTGAATGTGGACCCTCTAATTCTAATGTTTTAACAATGAGATTTCCTTTGAAGGATGTAGGAGACAGGAGAAAATGTGTGTTTGTAATATTAAACCTTCAACCTTTATTTTGATAGTGACCAGATTACTGCTAAAAAATGACTATGTAGAAGGGGCTCATTACAGCATAAAGCAGGGGTATGTTTGGGTGTGTGCTGCCTTGATTGACAGGTCTCTTTAACTACTACATTTAGCTGGGGTGGTTGCTACTTGCTTGCTCCATTTCAGATTCTTGTAGGTGCCCAATTTTGCATTTTTTTCTGCCACTGAGCAAAATGGTGGCAAGGTGTAAACCTCACATCATGTGTTTAAAAACTCCTATCAGAAACATACAAGTGATGTCCCATATAGTTCATCTGTCTTTTTCTGCAGTCAAGGGGAGAGACAAGAGTCTAAGTCAGTCTGATCGTTGCATTCATCTGAATTCTTTTCATTCCTTTTTCTTTTTTTCCCATTTGCGCTCCTTTGTGGAGCTGCATGGTTGTGAAAGACTTTTTACCCTTTGTCCTTCTGTGACTTGAACTTCTTGATGACCTGAGATCTGTCACAACTGTTTCTACTTTCAAACTGAAACTTTTCTATGTTCTCAGACTTATGATTAGTAACTGTGTATGTCTGCTTGTGGTTCATGTCTGTGAGTGGGATAAGGGGTTCCTCGCCATGTTTGGATGGCCAGATGTTTGCATGTACATCTTAATGTAAACCACATTGAGTGTAGTAAAATCTGCTATATAATTAAAATTTGCCTGGACACATGAAGCATAAAAATCAAACCCAATGGACTGGGAAAAAAAAGCAAAAAAAAAAAAAGCAAAAACGAAACCTGATGGGTCCTCTAGCGTAGATCTCTGCCATCATCTTCTCTCTCCCACTGACAGCTCCATAATCTCCCACTTTCCACAGGGTGTAGTTCTTCACAATATTGCACACTCCAAAGGTGGTGCAGGTGCCACATTCGTTGAAGGGCTTGCACTCTTTGGAGAGGGACAAAGAGAATCCACAGCTCAGACTCAGACTCTGTAAGTGATTGTAACCATTACTTTGTGCTCTGGAGGACACTCACTTTGGTCTTTGGCCTGGTAGTTGTTGCAGGTCTCATCTGGGATCCCGTGTTTGCTAGCATAATCCCAAACTCCAGTGTGATCCCCTCCATGGCAACTGCCGGCATCACCACAGTCAATCACATGCTGGACAGAGAGATAGGCAGATGGCCATGCTCCTTTACGCTTAATGTTGATGCGATCTGGTGAGAGAGCAAATTCAGAACTTTAATACAGATGAGATATAAAAAGCAGGCCGACCAATTTCTCTCAAGTGACTTCTGTGTAAAGAGGAAGTGAAACTATTATATCTATATTAAAATACATCTGACTCTTTGTGTGCGGACCAGCTGATCTACACCACCATTGAAAAACAATGATTTAGCATATTATAATTCCCCAGTAGGAAACTTATTGTGAGTCATACCTGCCATTGCACTGGTGCTGCCATGGGCCCAGCAGGAGCCACAGTACTGGGGAATGTGCTGGTTGCGGGTCGTGCTGACATAGTTTGTGCCGTTGATGTTCCTCCAGTCCCACGACTTGGGCAAATCAGAAATGTTTAAATACTCATGAGGACGAGCAGTAGTCCTGTGAATAGACAGGACATTAGATACATCTAGTTCTGCAACAGCAACACAAGCAATAACACACAAGGTAAATGTAACAACAAAAAAAAGACTGTACGGTTAATCATTTACATCATTCATCAAGAAAAAATGCAAAACATCATCAAGGTCCCAGGTTCTCACTATTATAATAAACTGTTTTACTGATTTAGATCATTGCAAACTGAATCTCTTTGGGTTTTAGACAGTTGGTTGGACAAAACTAGCAATTTGCAGATGGCCTTGGGCTCTCGTGGCCATTTTGTACAATTTTCTGCCATTTTGAGGCCTAAATGATTAATCATGTAGTTGAATGTGTGAATTACATTAGTGCCTTAGTTGCAGCCATAAACATGCTGAATCACCCCTCTGTTTCATTTCCTTTATTTAAATATATCTTAGAAAGTCCAGATACAAGTGTTTAAAGCTTTACAGGAACAGTGAAACCTACTCGCTCTCCTAATCAAGACTGTGATGTGCAAATACTCAGAAGCACATGGGCAGACAAATACTGATACTGAAGGCCGAGTGTGACATTTTTTAAACTACTGGTTGATTAATTGATTAGTCAACCAACAGAAAAAAAATTTTGCAACTATTTTGATAATCAGTAAATAATTTTCATCATCCACCAAAACTAGTGAAACCATGACAAAGATATATCACATTCAGCTCTGAATTCATTGACTGAATGATTAATCAAAACACCAAAATGAAAATAATTGTTAGTTGCAGTCTTATACTCAATATCTCATAACTTAGACAAAAATTGTATTCATTAAAGAAATGGATTTGGTATTTTCCACAACAGCTGCACATTGTACATGGACATCTGAAGTGGGCTTAGAAATAGCATTTGTACAAAACTGAGCAGATATCAAATTTACATGAAGTTATTTTTTGGAAAAACCATGCTGCAGCCCTGTCTGCCAGTGTTGTAGCTGTATGACTTTAACGTGTCAGTCTTTCAGGGTTAACAACAGCTCAAGTTCAGGGGAAATTACAGTGCTGGTAACTTCCTCAACATGTGAGTAACCAACACTCGTGACTTGTGGAAAGTGATTAAATAAACATTTGGTGGGCATGAGTCTACAACTACCTGTCTAACCAGTATTTTTTTTTTTTTTTTTTTTACTGCAAATGACACAAAGACAATGAGATTAAACCAAAACACGCCACTTTCTCCCCCTACATTTAAGTTAACTATATTTATATGCCAATTATCAAGACTTACTCTTTGAGTGAGTTAGGTTTAACTGTACATATTGATCCCCGCCTGCTGCTGTTTCTGATAACAACTAACGGCTGTCTGAGCTAACGTTAGCTACATGGTTAAAATACCTTCAGTTTTTCGTAATTGTTAGCTAGCTCATCTTGAAGAGCAAACAAATCTGTTCTACTCACTTCAGTCCAAAGTCGTTTCTCCTCGGTGTGCGGACATAGCAGGGCTGCTTCTGGTTGAAAAACACTCCCGCGGACACACCGGACAACACGGCCGACAACAATACAATTACCGCAGCCCTCGGAGACATCTCTAGCATCGAGCAGGCGGCTCCACGAAGCGGCTTCTTCACCGGGGAGAAGACAGGAGAGTCTGGGGATCGTTCACAGCAGCAGAGACGACCTCTACGTTGGTGTGTCTGTCTGTCTGTAAACTCCGTGTTGAGGAACCGGTACCTACACTACAGTCATGTGACCATTTAAACTCATCATACGTAGACACCCACGAGAGGAGGTCACAAGGTGTTACGTGTAGTCTACTTCTGAACAATAACCATACACGAGGCAGTGGGTGAAAACATACTTGGGATTAAGGTTTAAAATGTTGAGGAACGCATTTATGAAATACAACAATTAACTCTTGACTGTTGAAGGCTCGTGTTAGCTTCACATACACTATGGGATGCATTTCTGCACAGAAAGAGGGCTGAGGACTTTGTGTCCCATCACTTACATATAAAGAGCATTAGGTAGGGAAATCTTAATGTACAGTATGAACAGGAGGAATAATTACAACATGCAGATCCTGTTTCAGTGTACACACAGATACCTGACTACTGGTTCAAGAAATACTTGAAAACTTTGAACCTACACTTTAAGAGTAGCAGCAGCAGTTCAATTTGCTGACAGTGAAATCATGTTCATGATTGTCCATGCTTTAAGTCTTCTTTCTACTAAATGCTCTGAATGCATAACCCGGCTGGTAAATGTATAAATTTCTTTTTTCACCTGACTCATTGAAGCCTACACACATATGGGGCCTCTGGAGTGTGGGTTTGGTCTCTTGGTCTGTTATAGCATCTCATTGGTCCGTGTGTTGTCTCTGACATGTTGTTGATGGTTGATTGCCGATATCAGCTGATGCACTTATTTATTTACTCTATTTATTCTTTATATGTATGGTTAGTTTGTAGAAATGAATTGCCCTTCTCTGGGATTAAGTATTCTGAATCTGAGTCTTAAAATCTTTAGGTGCCACCATAGTCCTCATCAATGTGCCTGCAGTAAAGCTCACAATATTACTGTATTATTTTCAGGAGATTTTTTACCACATCTCAGCAAATGGATGTTTTTTTTTAAGTTTTGGGGGATTTTAAATCAACACAGATGTCAGATGGCACTGCCTTTATTGAAGGAGAACATGACTGTCACAAGGGTGGAAAAACATCACACTTGTGCTGGAATCTGTCTAATACTTACAGTTGACTTCTTGTATGTGTATTTTTTGCTGACAAAGCACATGTGGTAATGCTTGTCATTAATAATTTGACACTAATGTGAAACTGCAGCCAGCACTCAGTCCTCCGTTTGGTCCAGAGATAACATGGCCCAACTGGTCACAGGATGAATACAAAGTGCAGTGGTTACCAAAAAAAAAAGAAAAAGGAATATCTAGCTTTACTGTTTCAGATCCAGTATTTCTCACAACATCTAACACAACATGTATGGTGTAATCTTCAATTTGCTTAAAGTATCAACATATAACAATGCCTGCTGATGAGGTGGGTATCTGAAAACAAGGTTAATGTTTCAGGAGGTAAAACCTTAAATGTAAAATATGAATTACACAGAATCACTGCTGGAAAAAAAAAAAAAAATCACAATTGGCCAGTTGTGAAAACCTGAATGAATTGGTCATGGATATAAACCACCTGCTTTTTCAGCTTTTATAATAATCAACACATTTTCGTCAAGAGCAACTGAAAAATTGAGATGATATGGAGGTGATCAGTGCATTAAGTGCCGGGTCATGAGGACAAATGAGGGCCAGTGTTTTATCATCGTCATATATAACACATCTGGATTACTGATGATTATCTGATTTATTCAGCATGTGAAATTTCATCAAACACAGGAAGTGGAATCACAGCTTAATGTTTTATGTCTAAATGGATGAGCACTTGCTTCAACAGTTTGGGTGTGTGGTGGCAGCAGAGCAGTCAGAGTCAGGGAGTAGACTGTTCTGTGTGCTCTACACCAGTCTTCGTCTTTTGCAGTCACGCTCCATCTGGTCTTCAGACATGTTGGTGGCTGCACCCAGAGGAGACACTTGGTTCAACATGGAGTCATCTGATGCCTGACCAAACAGGGCCATTAGCAGGGCAACGCCAAACCCTGTGGCACGCTCCCCCTGCACAGACAAAAAAACCACAAAAACAAGGGTCAGATCACAATATCCAGTGTCATTACTGTAAAGCTACCCTGTAATTACCTTTCATAGCCCGGTAATGTGACTGAAACCTAATGCCTTGTGCCTTTTAAAACCCAATAATCTTGATAAATGTAACTACAGTGATGTTTTTTTATGAGCTGAATCACAAGACCAGGACAGATCAGCAGATTTTTATTATTTGTTGAAATGAAGAGCTGGTGCAATCCTGGCTCACCAGCAGGGAAGTTGTAAAAAGGTGTTGGAATTGAAATAATACATAATGCAGATTTCTTGCTCCCTTTGAAAGCAGTCCACAGAGTGCCAGCAGAGAACAGCGTCTCAAAGCTCAAAGTCAGTGTTTCAACAGATGTAATTGGCTCAACTAGACTCTGTACAACATGGACACCATATACAGCACAAACAATCTGATCATCAGGTTTATTGGTCTTTACTAGATCATGATAGGACTGTATGCATGACTGCAACAGAGAATACATATTTTTTAGTTGTTTCCAAAATATACGGCACCATAATTTTATTCCAATTGTAAATGCACAATTTATGCTTTAGCTATCAAAATCTGATTTGGGTTTTCTGTTGAGCTTAATAGGTAAACTTCTTGTATTATCCCCACACACTGTGTCCTATTCTCCCAATCTCATTCATCTCAGCTGTGCTCTCACAAGAACATTTTATAAACTCAGTTAAAAAGTCCCTTTAATGTAATTTTTAGCTAAACCAAGAGAGCCTGCTAAGCTTCATCCTGGTGTTGTTGCCAACTTCCTTGTTCTTTCTGCTGACTCTTTTCTTTCAGGATACTGAGTCACTAGTAATTGTTTTGAAATAAAGCAGAACAGAACATTTCTCAGAGCTGCAGTTGTATATCAATAGGGGAAATCCATATACAAATCCAAAAAATTTGGACTGTTATAAAACGCATTTTCTATCATAGTCAGTCAGTGGCTGAAGATTTTATATAAAAGTTGGGTTTGTGTGAACCTGTAGAAGTCTATGTGCACGTCTTTGTAAACTAAAGTCACGATTAGGAAACCACTTCATGAAGTTGTGGTTATCACCTGATTTGCAACAGGACAAAAATCAAGAGCTCAAACTGAGTGCAAACTATCTATATGCACATCAAAACCTTAAGTACTCACAGCATGAACAGGAGAGGCGATGTCAACATGGACCCAGACACCAGGCCAATCAAAGCCCAAGTGGGAACCAATAAAGAGGCCGGCGCAGGAGCTCTGGGCGTTCTCTCGATCCTGTAGAAACACCAGAAAGGGATGACATTCGTCAGGAAATAAATTATAATGTCAGTCCCCGAAAAATATATTCTACTTGAACTACTTAGCTGACAACCGGTATCTAAGTGCCAGGTTTTGACAAAACTTCAATTTAGACAAACCTGTCTGGAGAAAAGATGCATCAACAAAAGCTAAAAAAAAGGGATTAGTAACTACATTACTACAGCTCTCAGTAATGTGGTCCAGTCTGTACTGACGTTTAATGAACCAAGCATACTGTGCAAGAGATACTGGAGATGCAGGGACAGTATTATCAAAACCTCTATAATATATTTATTCAGTCTTTCAAACTCTCTCATGTCAGATTTCTGTGCCTTTTCTCTTGTTTAAGCGTCTGGTTTTGAGGGATCTGTAATTTGTAACTTACCGCCACAGAGTTCTTCATGTCAGCCATGGCAGAGGTGAACTCGCTGAAGTGCAGCTCAGGGCAATAAACCAGGGGGTGAGCGAGATCTCCACTGCTGCGGCCTGCACGCACACAGGCAACCTCCCACTGCTCACTGTTAGTCATCACAGCTGCATGGTGCTTCCCTGTGGAGATCCCCTGGACAACAACAACAACAACAACAACAACAAAAAGGTTTTACATACCAAGACAATACCTATTTGAAGGCAACGTCCACTGTTGGTTCTGGAGTCTTCAGGAGAAGTGTTGATGAAAATAAAAAGACATTCAATATTATCCACTAAGTTTATCTATTAAATTTATTTTCTACTGATTTGTTACAGAGGTTTAAAACATACTTCCTGTAAAAGGTTTAGCAACAGTCAGTAAGAGGATGTCACCCACCTGTGCCCCTGTCAGGGTGGCCATATCCAGAATAATATCAGCTGACAGGTCTTTGCTGGCGTACACCACCCCATCAGCCAGCACCAGCCTGCCCTCTGCATCAGTGTTGTTGATCTCCACTGTCCTTTAGAATGAAACAGACAAATAACAGACAATACAGCCCATGTTCATTCCTGTTGATTTGGCTTGTAAAATGACATTATGTGCGTTTATACCATGACAGAACGGACAAAACAATGAGACGCATACAACTCAAATTAGAAGATTTGACACTTTCTCCATCGAATGAAAATCCAAGGGAATGATACAATATATTAGGCTGAATCTTACTTTCCAGAGTAGAGAGTGTGGATATCATCAGGTCGTGTGGCTGTGGGTCCAACTGCGTTCTCTGCGAGGCAAAACACTGCATGGAGGTTATCTTTAAAGCCCTGAAGCAAACAGGGGAGAAAAAATGATTAAAAAAAAAGTTTTTTTGCAGAATTATAGAGGTTAAAATAACAGCTATGGTAACTGCTGTGGGATAATCCAAAAGGTCACCTCACCTGTTTAATAGTGGCTCTGAAAGCTCCCAAAATAGCTGCAGCTCCACCACAGTCTCTCTTCATCCCTGGCATTGTGGTCTACAAAAAGACACATTAATATGTGACCAAACATGCAATGGCTTAATTTGATCTCAGATTTTGGTCAAATGCTGCACCTCAACATGCATTTGTGCACGACAAGCGGCCTATAGATTTATAATTAGAAAAGCTTTACTGGCTGGTTTGTAAACATTGTACCTGTAGAATAAGTGCTTACCTTTGCATATGACACTACATAAACTGGTGCATGCAGCTGCGACTACATGTGAAGGGATTATTGAGAATCGGCTTAAAGCTTAGTCTAACAGTAAAGGGATGTCAGAGCATGCAAGTTCTACAGTCACCAAGATCACAGTTGGAGCAGGCTACCATCCAGATAAATACATTTTACAGTTTAGTAAAATTAATCTTAGCACATCATGATTTAGTGACAAAATGCACTGCGCAGTCAAGTGCTATGTAAGATGGGAGACAAGGGGCGTGGTCCGAGGCAATCGGTCAATCAATGAAGTTCTCTCTGGACAACAAGAGGATCTATTCTATGCGACTGCAAGTTGCTGAGAGGAAGGCTCTGACTGTTGTATGTGCTTATGCACCGAGCAGCAGTTCAGAGTATCCAGCTTTCTTAAGAGTCTCAAGACAATTAATTAAATGATGTTTAAACAATTGAACGAGACTGTGGTGATGTTCTGGGGAAATTAAAATTACAAAGACTGTTTTTTTTCCATGATGTACAACAGTTACTTTCACTTCTCCAGAGGAAAACTAAGAATACCTTTCCCTTGATGCTGAGTCCACCAGTGTCATACACAATGCCCTTGCCCACCCATGCAATAGTTTGGGTCGCACCATCTGGTGTGTGGCTTAAGACTGCTAATGCAGGAGGGTTCTCTGCTGCCTTCCCAACTCCATAGATACCTGAAAGGTAAAGAGAAAGAAAACAGATAGATAATCCTATCTACCAATTACCAAGATGAGAATTTATTGTCTCTGAGATGAGAACAGATACACATTCTTATCTATCTGTAAAGAGCTTAACAAAGATGTCAATGCAAAGTGAAACAAAATTACAGTAAATTGGGATTACAGACTGCATGAATGCAAAGTAAATCCATTATTTATGATAATTATATTCTTATTTGCTGAACGTTTTTTTGATTTAACATCCGTAAAACATGCAGTAAGTAAATATATCTAGCCATGAAATATGCTGTGTATGTTCTACAGACAAGGTACCTCCAAACCCTCTTTGTTTCAATTCCTCTCCACGAATAATGACAGGAGTAATTCCAAGTTCAGTTCCCACAGCCTTGATCTCCTAAAAGAGAAATTAATGTTTGAATAGGGGTCCACAGCAAGATTTGTTAGAACTGTGATCCTGTAGTAATGTCAACAACATTTGCTAAAGATAAATTGTTTGACTTACATCTAAGAAGTGATCTGTATTCATCTCATTGCATGGCGTGTCCACAATGCGAGCTGCCAGCCGCACTCCATGAGCAGCATTAGAGAGACACTGAACACAAGAAAAGCCTTCAGCTATGACAGACTGTTGGGCTTCAATGATTTGAAATGCTGTGTAGAATTAAAAGAAAATGAAGAAAAAAAAAAAAAATCAGTATAGTACCTCAAGTTCTGCGACATCCAGAGAACTGCTGTCTTGCCCTACGATCACAAACTCCACAGTGATGTGCTTCTTCTCAGCCCTGCGTAAGGACGTAGAGCGACGAGAGAAGATGGGGAAGGCCCTAGAGATGGCACAGGAGGATGCAAACACATCTGAACGCTCACACACCATCTGGAGAGGAAAGAAACAGTCATATTAGCCACTTGGTCACATATGCCTTCCTTCAACTGGATGACCCAGATTTAAGTGCCACAGGAGACCCAGAAGGAGTCTCCCGGTATCCCTGTGAAGCAGAAGAACTGATCTGTGGCTAAAAGTGCTCTCCGACTTCCCTGAGGGACAAAGAAAATTCCCCCCAAAGAGATCAATTAACTATCACATGAAAGGCCAGAGCAAATTAAATCCAAATGAAGATACTAACCACAATGCAGCGGTTGTTGCCCCCAGGCAAGCAGGAACGGACCAGACGGGACAAGAAGTGGGCAGAAGATGGGCTGTTGTGCCTGCTGACCCGTGACGGAAGCGCGGCCACCGCAGCATGGTTGAGGTACAGGGGGCAGCTGTCCGTGGGGTTTGGGTTCAAAGCACTGAGAGCTGCCTGCCAGATCTGAGAAAACATAAAGACAATACTGAGGAGAGGCTGAGGCCCTCCTTACACCTGGCATTAACATGCATCTCAGGTGATCCAAACACAAGTGGACAGCTCCAAGTACAGGTGTGAAACCCAAAAGAGATCCAATCACTCCACATTCAGAGGTGGTGTTGGGCACATACGGCCACATTCTTTTAACAGTGTCTTCATTGTGTCCTGGGCCACATTGAAGGACCCCCTACCCAACTGAGGTCTGTCTATGCCAGTTTCATAATGAATGAAAATATTTTTACACTTCTCAGTCTTTCCCATACACTGATTTATTTGTGGTGACCAAACACAACATTGGCTACCACATGTTGATTTTCATTATTTTTTTTTTACCATTTCAAATGGCTAAAACCTTATGTCCTTGTAGAGATGTGCACAGTTATACACATAGACTCGCTCAGCTCCAAGTCCTGCTCTCTCTCTCCCTGTCTTTCACAAACACATTGGCAACAGAGCTGTTTGTCACAGTTGGACTGGCTAAAAACAACAATGCACAAACAGAAATAATAAATGTGTCTATTTGCATACATAGAGCGGAGGTTAGAAGACTCATGTGGAGACCCCTTGTAATGCCAGGTGTGAACTAACGTACTTAGACCTATCCACTTGTGATGCCAAGACACATGTTAATGCCAGGTCTGATCAGGGCCTAAGTATATGATCTGATGCACCAATCTATGTGACTTTCTGTAGTGCAAGACTCTATAGTAACCAATGTTAAGCAGGAGAGGACGACTAGCCTCAAGCTACTTCACTGCCTGTCATCCCGGACAGTGTCTACAATGGAGATACCATCCCATATAAGATTTAATATGGTGTTCCTGCTGTTGAGGACAAGAAAATCAACAGTTTTGCAGAGGCTAAAAATTATCAGCAGCTAAGATGTGTGTGTGGGCAGACTGAAACCATTTGCAAGCGGAAAATGTTACAAAGAGTTTTAAGATTAGAGGCTTCCTAGTGTCACCCAAGTTTTCAGAAAGCATCATCAGCTTAAGTATAGCAAAGTCCTTTTATGACCCAGGAAAAATGAAAGTACTGTAAGCAGTGGAATCATAATCATATTGGCTACTCATTGCCAGAGGATAGTGAGAGGCTCTGCAAATGACTGGAAACCTTTCCTTGACCTCACAGACTTACTCTCTCAAGTCTCTCTTTACAGGCTGGCTGCCAATGTTGCACAACCACCTCTGAGGACTTTGCACGACAGACAACTCACTGCTTACAGCTCCTTAGGACAGTTACCATGAGAGCAGAGTATTTTTGCCTGGGTCTGACCACTGGACCTGCCGCTGCTCTAACCAGTCACCAGGAGCACCCTGTACTAGCTACATGATCTCACCCTCCAACCCTTTTCTCAGTCTCTCATGATCAGACAGTTGTGTTGTTTTCCGGGGAAGTGAACAACTCTCAAAGCAAGGAAATGAACATTTCATTTTAACCTCAATAGTCACCCAATTTAAAATCGTTCATTGTTTACCAGCAAAAAGTAATTAACTGCTGCTGGTTAAGAAATAAGATTTTTAGAAGAAATCTTGCATTAGTTAAAGGCATCACTTTAGAAAATGTGGTTTTATTTAACCTTATTGGCGTTATAATTAGCTTTTCCACCGACTAATAACAACCAGTCTGACTGATCTCTAACAAGACCGTTAACATCTCCTTAATAACATTAGTTGTTCGTGTTACAGCTACTTGATTAACATAGTTATTTAGATAGCGTTACAGCTGCACCTGTGGCTAGTAAAGATGAGCTATTCGTGTTCAGGTCCCGTTAACGTTGAATTAATTTAGCTGACCTAGCTTCGTTAGCTTGTGCAAACTTGGGTTAGCGTAAGCTAACATTAGCTGTCACCCAACAATCAATATCGTGCACAACGTTACCTCCTTGCTAACGACTGGCTGCAGTTTTCCTTTGATTTGGCCCCAGCTGACTTGCTGCAGGTTGGCCTGCTGGCCGATAATCAGGACAGGGCGACTTTGTGGCTCGGAGTCACCGGCAGAAGCCTTAAACTCCAGCACCACGTTCGCCATTTTTGTGACTTGCTAAAGAGATAGCTTGCTGACGGTAATTGTAAAGTGGTCGGACTGCTATAGTTCACTGGCCCAACCCGGACCGGCGACGGCAGCCGGAAGAGGACAGAATGGCTTTCCCCGTTTAATTTATAAAAGGCTGTAAGTGATGTGTAATCTTTATCATCATCTACCGGCGACAAGCAGGAACTACATGGAGACATTAAAGGACAGGTGCACAACTTTTGAGGTCTGTCTTTGCGCAATAGTCAGGTGCCTATAAGAACATTGGAAGTGAGGGTGTTCATCTTCTGAACTCAAGGTCTCTGGAGCAAACATAAGCAATAAAGCAGCTGTGAGAAGGAGGAGGTTGGGAAGGATGAGGAAGAAGAAATTGCAGCTACTGGACAAAAATGAGTCAGGCACAGGGGTTGGGTCAGAGTTCATTTTTACCCCAATGTGGCACTACAGTGGCTTCTGAGCTTGCCAAAGAGGCATTTGGGGGCCTTTCAGATTAGGTCCCCCTCTGGTGTGACATAAGGTCTAAGAAGACTGATCTTAAAGACACAACATACAACTAAAGAGGAATTTTGTTGGCCAAAATGTGTCCTTCATCCTAACCCAAATGGGAAATGGAAAGAAAAAAAACTTCAACTTCAGATTGTGGCAGTTTATTTATTTTCTCTCATATGAATGTCATCCACAACTAAACCACACAGAGTATTCAAATCAATGCACCCTGAAATCTTAGCAAGATGTTGAGGAAGACAATAAATTGTTCACATGAAAAGCTTTAAAAGACAAACTCCTAAACACAAACATTATTCAAAACATTTCAGTACAATTGTTGTACAGTTGTAAAACCAGTAAGTTTTTTCCCCAGTAATTTAATCCAAATGACACAAGGAAGGAGACACTCACATGATAATGTTCTACTCTTGGATTAATGTTTAATTTTTTAAAATATACTCTCAAATTTTAGAGAATATTTGCATAAACCTAAGGAGGATACCCTACTGTAAAATGTAAACTTTTATGTCAGAGTGCAAATACTTTAAAGCCATTTTAAGATAATACAGCGGGTATTACTAGTGGAAAAGAAAATCAATAAAAAAAGGGGGTAAATATTAAAGTCTGTGTGTGTTTGTAGCTTTCAAATTATAAAAAGATAAACATTAAATGCACAACTCCATTTATAAAACCTTGATCTTTAAAGAAAGAGAGGCAGTGACATCTTTGTACCAGTACAGTATTAGTACAGCATGTATTGTGCTAATTGATTTAGCAAGAGAAAAAAAAAAACAATCTGCCAATTTTTCTTATTTAAACTCTAAAATATCTCAAATATTTACTATTAACAGATTTATTCATTGACAATAAATGCTGAACACTGAAATGTACAGCTTCTGGTCACTTTGGATGAAGGAAGTGTGGCTGCAAGAGACTTTCCCACTGAAGCAGTGGAACTTGTGCAGAAAATCACATTAAAAACAGTGATTTCAATTTTTAGTGTTTCACAGAAATTGTTAGTGGCATCATATGTGAGCAGTTCATTAAATTTCACTTCATTGTACAGACAACAAATCTGAAACATAGTGCTGAAATGACTGATTGATGAGTTGATCAACTGAAAATTAATTGACAATTTGATAATCAACAATTTTTGATAACTGACAAATTCAGCAAGCCATAATGAAAAACAGTGGATCCCATTAGATCCCATTTCTAGAAACTGAGGGATTTGCTGCTTTTCTTGCTCTTATATCAGTGTAAATTAAATATCTATTGTTTTTAGAGGTCTGCTCAGAAATAATAAAAAATACAAGCAGTATGAAAACGTACAATGCGCACTTTAATTTAAAAATAATCAATTAATCAGAAATTTAATTAATCTTTAGGTGCAAATGTAGTGAAATGTCAGAAGACCTTCCTGCTCAAAGTCTGAAATACTATATTTAATTTGTTTGTTTTATTCTCTGGCTTATTAAACTGAAACACGCTTCTATACTTCTGTCACATTTTATACTTGTTATGTAACATCCAGCCCAAGATGTGCTTTTTATTGCACCTGCTGTACAGTACACACTGACCTGAGGTTCATTCTCAATAATTTGGGATTTTCAAGATAGTAGAAGTAAAAGGTTAACTTAATTTAGAGAACTAAATATACACAAGACTCTATGAAAACTATATAGTTAAAACTATACACATGCTTGTTACTGTTTTTACTAAACTGAAATGTAAATCATGATATTAGAATAATGTGGTTATTTATATCAGTGTAGTGTCTGCTACACTCTGGACAGAATAAGAAAATAGAGCCTTATTAATTGCATAAAAGGTTTAGAGCACCGGTTAAATATTTTAAAAACAAGTATATCAATAAGCAACGTCTAATATGCAAAATAGCATCTGCAGACACACACACATAAAGACACACGCACGCACGCACACGTATCAAACACACAATCATCCTAGTATTCTTGCACTTTTATCAGCTGAGGATGAACATGGAGATTTCAGGCTTTGGTGGTTAATGTGCTTAGAAGTGAAGCCAATACTGAGGAGGCTTGTGTAGTGTGCTCATGTTAAAACTTCCACTCATTTCTAATAGTTAGTGCTTCATTAAAATAACATTTATGTGCTAAACTCAACGCATGTAACAGAAAAGATCATCTAAGAGGTCTGCTAATATTAGTAATGTGTAAGACTCTATTTTAGAGAAGCAGTCGACTGGTGCATGAGCACAAGTGTAAATGCCACGTGAGGGAAGAAGCTATGCATGATCAACCACACATGTTTAGGGAGACTTGTATGTGCGTGTGGAGACTTTGGGCTACAATGGGCTGAAATTTCACTCTGTCACACACCTGTGCAGGCCAACAGTGGCTTTAACTTAGGCATGACACAGGTTTCCACTGGAGCCACAGGTGGCAGCAATGCCACAGTTCTTCAGGATGGGGTTGAAGTGGGAGTTTGTGCCACCGCTGGGCTCTCTGGGAGGGAAAGGCTTCATGGTGGAGAGGATCAGGGCCAGACAGTCTGCCACGTTTTTGTTCGGGGCACAGGCCAGAGCTGGTGTGCGGCCTATAGAGGGTCACCACGAAAATAATTACGTGACACTGTATACTGAAAGAAGGGGCCACTGTGGAACTGCATCACAAAAAATACAATAATTCCTGCTGACCTTCCTCATCTACAGCCATGACTGCCGCTCCTCTGCTCAGTAACACCTGCACTACAGTCGCCAGGCCTTTCTTCGCTGCAATGTGAAGAGGCCTGCAGGAGAAAGAGAGAGGGGTCCGATGACAGAGGTAAATGTTTCCGAGGAATGCAACCATATTATAGAACATTCTGTATAACTGGGGCCAATGGCAGGCAAGTCATATTTTAAACATGGAAAACTTCTTAACGCTCAAACCAGATCGATATGGTCACAATCTCCCCTTCTGTTCCCGAGTTACAGTGTTGAATAATGGCCGGAAAAACATCACAATGCATTTTATTTTTTATACATTTGAAAAAGAAATGGCAGAAAAACACAAAAATCTGTGGCAACTTTGATGAACAGCCCGTAGCTCAGATGACAAATGATTAAAAAAATCCCTGATCAAAGACTTTATTTTTTAAAACATTACAAGTTTTTTATCGTAACGTTATGACTTCATTATCAAAATCTCTGTCATACCCGTTCTATTGTTTTTCCAGGTTATAATTCAATGGAGTATTTCGTGTTCACCTGCACTCAGTCAAAATATAACTAGTCTAAATTCTCTGATGGATTACATTTTGATATTTTCAGGCCCCAATCAATTGACGTGTGTATTCTGGATGTGTTGTGTAATCAACACACACAGTAGGTGTGTTTTAATACCAAACTTCATAATCCACACCAGCTGATTTTCTTATGAATACATTCCAATCATTAACTGACCACGTGCACGTGTAGTGGGCATGGGTTCAAGACAACTCACATTTGGAGAGCGCTGTTTGTTGCATTTATGAGGGAGGAGTCGCTGATCTCTCCAAGGATCAACAGGGCACACATCTCATGACCCTGCAGTAAAAACACAATGAAATAAGTCATAATAAGTGATAAAGTGCATACGTTGTATATTGTAGAAACTACTTATAATATAATCAAATCTTTTTGTTAATAATTAATGACTCGCTTAGTGAATTGCACATTGTACAATGTTATAGCACCACATTAAAACATTCCTACTGTTACGAGCCACTTCAGGTTTTAATAAGGTAATTCAACCTTAACATTTAGTACAATATGACTAACATAACACTTCATTTTGAAACCAAGTTTGATTACATTTCAACCTCAGTTATATTTTATATATTTATTATCTGACAGCTGCAAACATTGTCTGCTGTTACACACATGCAAATGCTATTGTGCCACAGAATGCGTACAGTACATGCAGGTGTATGTGTGTCTGTGTGTGTGTGTGTGTGTGTGTGTGTGTGTGTGACCTTGCTGCAGGCTAAGTGAAGGGCTGTGTTATTATTAACATCCACCAGGGTCAGCTCAGGCTTCGCTTTGTGCAGCAAGAATTCTGAAATGCAGAAAATAAGACATCTTTCACAACAAACAAACCTGGTGTTTTCATGTGGAGTGACTTACTATCAGTGCATCAGGGAAAAAGACTTATGTGGTGTATTAAAGGAAAACATTAGTGAGGACTGTGAGGGTCATAACCACAGTACACGTGATAAAAGAAGTAGCAAGTATTCCTGTGTCACTTAAATCATCACGGATGATTAAGCACTTGAAAAGAAATAACTGTCGGGACGAAATGAAAATGTTCAGACACGATGAGAACACAATCAGGAGCAAATAGAGAGGGAAGATGGATAAAAGAGTGACTCTGAGGACCTCTTGCAGAAATGTCCTCTTCTTGACCTGCGAGTTGTCTTGATGTTTTTTGAGGTTTCCCAGGTGTAGATAAGAATAATAACGTGCACGCTTTAACGGACTGACATTAGGCATTTAATTTCACACACCAACAGCCATGGTCTGTCCGCAGTCAGCAGCAACCATCAGAGCAGAGCAGTCACAGTGGTCCACAGCATTGACCTCTGCTCCCTGGGCCAGGACCAGCTGGAGCCCAGCAACATTTCCTGAATAAGCAGCTGCGTGCAGCGGGGTCCTACAATTACACAACATGCACATAAAACACAGGATGAACAGACAGGTTCAAAGCCTCGGAAAATCAATTCAGTTTACTTTGCAGCAAGTTATTGGAAAGATGATACTAAATAAAAGTAGCTATTTTTTTAATCATATAAATGCAAGTCGCACCTACCAAGGTTGAATTTATAAATCCTACAAAAAATGAGTTTTCCTCATTAGCAGACACTTGTGTAGGTAAAATATAAAAGTGGTTGATGTTTATGATTGAGGGAAATACTAGTTTATATTGCTTGTAAGTTTGTGCAACATGTTGCTGTCCTTTTAGGCCTCATGTACATTTAAAGATAGAAAATATTAAATGTTGAATGTGGAATGTTTAAACACATTCCATATTAGGGTTATCAATAGAGTTGAGGTTCAAATAAAATATGTTTTTAATGACTTGATACCGAACATACAATTTTTGTAATGAAACCTGCCAATTATGTGGAAATCCTGGACCAAATGCCCATAAATGGTTAATAATCATCTTGAAAATTATTTAATTGGCAATGTATTATCAGGTTTTATTATCATGTTTTCAAATGTATGCTCACATTTAAAATAAACATAGAATGTTATACATTTACAACTCTACAACTGTAGACTCATCCATACTGCAGTTATTGTTATGAAAAGTAGGGCTCAGCTCAGAGCAGAACCCACCTTCCTTTGGCATCGCAAACATTAACAATTTGAGGTCCAACAGTCTTCACCAGACGTTCGGCAGCAACTTCATGTCCATTAACTCTGCAGGGGAAGAACATTTACTACATTTTGATGTGACACACTATATCTATTTTTTATGTTTAATAAACAAATCTTTGATGAGCATTTACATTTCTTATGATACTCACAGAGCACAGTGCAATGGGGTGAAATGATTTCCTTCCTGGTTGCTAAAAAGTTTGTTTTCAAGTAAAATGTGTAAACATCCTTCATGCCCTGTAGAGAACAAGAAACAGATGGACAAATGATTATAACAATATTCAAATGTTTGTAAAATTATGGTAATACAGTATCTGACCATGCAAGTGTTTAACAAGATAGGCAAGTGTTGAAACTGAGTGAAAATATTTAGAGACTAAGATAATGCTGTGGATAAAAACCAGAGATGAGAGATTATGTTCATGCTGCTCTGAAAATGTCCATTCATACATGTTTTTTTCATGTTCTAACCGTATACGGGTTCATATTCACTCTGTTAACACAGAATACATCTCTTTTTGTTGAAGTGCATTTGACAGGAATTTGTGTCGTGATGTCTCACCATGGTAAGCAGCCCAGTGGGTGGGCGTGTAGCCTCTGTGGTCCAACATGGAGTCCAGAGGGTCAACCTTCATAGCAGCCTTCAGCAAATTGCTGAGTAGCTCCGTGTGACCGCAGGAGGCTGCAAGGTGCAGCGGGGTCCTTCCCTGAGAGTCTCTACACAGAGCAGAAGCCCCATGTTCCAGCAGAGCAGATACACAGTCCTCACTGCCCAACATGGCCTAAAGAGGGAGGACACAAGATATGATGGGAGAGGAGAAAAACATCTGGAACATCATGGATGCTGTAAAGGGATGCATTTCCCCATTTTCATAATTATAAAGTGTACTTAAAAAAGTGCAAACACACACACACACACACACACACACACACACACACACACACACACACACACACACACACAGAAAATACACGTACAGCTCTGTGTAATGCGGTGAAGCCCTTTTTGTCTGCAGCATCAGGGTTCGCTCCTTTCTCCAACAGGATGTGGACACAGTCGGTGTGACGTCCCAGAGCTGTCAGCATGAGAGCCGTCCTGCATACAAAACAAGACAAAGAGTTTACCGCTGTAAGGGTTAATGAGTATAATTCTCTGATCATATCGCACTGGAAAAAATTGTCTTGGGTTTGTTTGTTTGATCTGCATACAATGCAATATGAGAAAAAAAGTTTGTTTAGTAAGTCACATTAAACAATCACTTGGTGTAATAATTTCCTTATACACTGTCATCTTGCTTTGTGGCACAATATTATTTGCAATGACTTATATTTTTAGCATTTTGTATCAATACCTAGAAAAGACAATCTACACACAATGTTCTGTAACTTTTTATTCAGTCAGTTCTGTTAATTGTTTCTTTCTGTCTAATTAGTATCCTTTAAATATCGATTATATAATAGTTTTTTTTTTAACTGAAATGCACAACCTTCTCAAAACAGACTGGAAAAAATAGTCCATTTTATCATATATTATATTCCGTAATGTCAGAATGTGAAAAATAATTACGTCTGCCCTTGTAGAAATTAGCAGTATTGTATTTAAAAGCTAAGCTTGTCTGATGTTCAATCAATACTAACAAATTATAGCATTAAAAAACAAGTGACTCACTGTCCCTGTGTATCTGGACTGTCAACGATGTCGGCACTTTGTTCCCTGTTGACCAGTAAAAGCAGACAGTCCATTTGGCCCTCAGCCGCTGCACATCGGAGAGGAATAAAAGAAAAATACACATAAATATAATAATATATATATAATATAATAAAAGTACAACATATTTTTTTAAATAATATTTTGACCACACACACACACACACACACACACACACACACACACACACACACCTGCAGCATGAAGAGCGGTCCACTTGCGCTTGTGCTCCTTCAGTGTGTATGAGGCCTGATGTTTCAGCAGCACCTCCACACACGGGGCAAAACCTCTCTGAGCAGCCAGGTGGAGGGCAGTTCGGCCTTCAATGTCCCGCACATCAAGACTCACTAATGTCTCACACAGCAAACGAAGGGCCTCGCAGTGACCGTAATACGCCTGTAGTGTAGGCAGAATGCATGTTAATAGAGTCAGATATATGCACACGTGGCCTTCATTCAAAAGTGATTATGCATATCGTGACGTAAACAGGAGTGGTTTGTGGTGTTTGCACTACTCACAGCTAAGTGCAAAGGACTGACTGGAATATTACTTTCAACCTCTTCTAGACAGTTGAAAGAAATCTCCAGGAGCTGCAAGAGAGTCAGAGGAAAAATAAAGAAAGTTAGATTTAATGTGCAATCGATTAGAAAAAAAATCAAAGTATCTAAATCAAAGACACCACTGACCAGTTCGAGGTGCTGTTTGTTTCCATAAGCTGCAGCATAGTGGACGGCACTGTAACCCTTACTGTTCTTCAGAGTTGGGTTCGCCCCGTTGTCGAGCAAGTAGTCCAAACACCTGAACACACAGAGCCAAAGGAACACTAGGAATCATGCCTGGGTTTTATTCTTCTCTCACAACAAGTAATGAAAGAAAAATATTATTCACTCCCCTTAATATCAAATGACAACACATGAAAGTTTCATTTTAGTGCATCTGATCCTTTTCCTGCAGTGTCAAAATTTTCTAAATAATCAAATCAGTCTAACACAATTCAACATCATCCTATAAAATAAATAATGTCTGATAGTAAAATAAATTTGACTGTGATTTTATCTCTGATTCTGTTCTTATTAACTATTTACTCACACTACATGAAATGTAAAATGATGGATGCAGTTGAGATCATGTGCTTTAAAGTGACCATACACTAACGAGAAAAATACCATGTGTGGCATATAACGGAAAGCACATTTAATTTATAAAGTTAAACTTGATCTACTTTGTGTATATGAGAACAATATGAGACTTACAGAGAGGCCTCTTGTTCCTTTTCCACGCTGTAGTGAGGATCAGAGTTTGTGTTTCCACTGGGGAAAGAAAGAAGGACACAATAAAACGGGTTTGAATGAGGTCGGTCATTATCAGTAAAGAACTGTCCGCAGGATGCTGTGTTGTCTCATAGAAAAATGAATAAAACATAAAGTTGTGTGTGCTCTCTCACCCACAGAAGGTGTGTGAAGCAGCAGTGTAGTGCAGAGGGCTGCAGCCCATCAGATCCAGCTCATTGACCTCAGCACCGGCTCTCACCAGAGAGATCGTGCAGTGGCTGTTCCCGTTGGCTGCAGCATAGTGCAAAGGAGATCTGCCAGGTACAAGAGGGTTCAGCTATGATATCAGGCAACGCAGAAACACAGTTAAATTCTTAGCTCTGGCTATTTAGCGCTGCTTACCTTCCCAAATTATCCTTAATGCCCAGTTCAGCGCCACTATTTAAGATCAGGTTGAGACAGTCAACATTTCTGTCACAAGAAAAGAAAAAAAAAAAAGAGTTAAAATTGTATCAAATCTGTGCCAGACAGCTTATGGAAAGGTTTGATGTTGTGCGTATGATTCAGGCACACTGTTTGCTGCCTTTGTCAGCTGCATATCTCCTGACCAGGCAAAGAGTAGGTATAGATTTTTAGAATTAAAAGTAGTGCTTCACTAAACGACACCACACTTCAAGCTGAGCGACTACAAACAAAATATATCATAATTTCAAATGTTTAACCTATGCAATGGACCAAAAAATAAAGAATATACAAATATCATTTTCCCAACAAAGAAAATATTAATTAAAATATTGACAATATTTAGGCATGGAAAATAATGATCTGAACTGTTTAGATAATGAGCATCACTTTGTAAACAAACATTTATCAATGAGTCAAACTCTTTAATTGTAAATGCTTGTAGACTTTACATTAATGTGTGTGTGTGTGTGTATGTGTGTGTGTGTGTGTGTGTGTGTGTGTGTGTTCATTCCCTCACCCTCCAGAGGCAGCTGCATGCAGACAGGTCCTCCCTTGGTCATCTAAGATGTTTATATCAAACCCAACTGATGACATTTGAGCCGGCATGATGTTGTAAAACTGACCTAAAGACACACAAGAACACTTTCAGTTTTGTCTGTAAATTAAAACGCAACAAGCAAGAGAATTAATCAGATCTCGATGACTCAAAACAGATTCTCACCATTAGACAGTAACTTTCGACAGCAGTCTGGAAAACCGTAAAGCGCCGCCAGATGTAGTGGAAGCATCCCATGAATCCCCTGTCTTTAGAGAACAAATATTATTTACTTTTGTATGTGCTTAATTGCGAACCTTTTTTCTGCATGAAGGTGGAAATTAAGTGCAAAATAACTGATATTTTCAAAGTTTTTTCTTTGTTAGTAAGCAGATCATTAAAGGATCACTTATAATAAATAAATCTGTGTGTGCGTGTGGTGGGGTTGTGGGACGGATACTAAATATAGACATTCATTGGTTTATCCAAAGTTCAGTTGGTCAGTGTTATATTACAATTTACTGAGGGGCTGTTTATCATGACTCACATCTTGGGGTGTGCATTTAATTTCAAACACTTAGGAGAGGAGACAAGATGTGACTCTGCAGCCAGGTCTTATTGGTCAGCTCACCTTAAAGTGAGAGCGTGCATTGAGAGACCAGCAACTTAAAGGTGATGTAGTGTAAAAACATCATCAAACAGTCTCAGGTTTGGACTCATCCAAGTGGAGAAACTTACCTGGCCTTGTCAGCACCATTTGTCAGCAGAGTGCTGATCAACAACTCCTGACCATATCTGGCAGCGATGTGAAGAGGAGTGTTTCCATACATATCAACACAGTCGATCTCCCCACCTGTGTGCAAGAGCAGAAGGAAACATAGTGTTAATAGGTGTTAAGTGTTTCAGATGAGGACATGTTGTGATATTTTAAGTCAGACTGTGTTGTGAGGATGCAGTTTTACTGTTTTAACAGGATGCTGCGTAAATATTTTTAAGTTACCATTTTGGATCAGAATCTGGGAGCCTGTGAAGCGTCCATGCATAGCAGCTATATGTAAAGGGCTCTTTCCTTCTTTATTCTGTTAAACAGAGAAAATGGAAACAACATGATTCGTTAAAAAAAGGCTCTGACCAATTATGATCCAATAAGACACAATTTTTTTCCCTCTTTTTGTCCTTTTTAAATCCACAACAACCTCTTTACCTGCATGTTGACATCAGCCCCATTGTTGATTAGCAGCTCGAGACACAGCACCCCACTGGAGGAGGCAGCAGCCAGATGCAGTGGCGTGTTGCCCTGGTAGTTCGGCTGATTGATGTTAGCGCCGCCGTTCACCAGCTCAGTGGCCACGGTGTCCTGGCCTGTGTGACAGGCCATGTGGAGCGCTGTGTTCCCAAAAATGTTGGGTTCATCAGTCTGAGAGGCAGAGGAGGAAAACATGTGAAGAGACGTGATGTGACGGGACTAAAATTAAACCAGGCCTAGGGCTCTGCAGGGTACTATGTTACTGAGACTTAATTTCACATCAGACCATTTCTAACTACAGAATGCAGTGTTTTAGGAGTGTAACTGAGCAGGATGTCCCCTGATATCTTCATTCTCACTTCAAAGCAAAGACAAATTCCAACAAATACCCTATTTGCAGCATCAAGCACATTAAGAGCTACTCTCCTCTACACGATATACAGTACATAAAATAAATGGCAGCTATAATAATTCATTACAATGGAACTTTCCTAACAGTTCTGTGACCTAAACCACTTTACCTCCATCCCCAGCCCCAACAGATATTGGACCACGTCTAACTGCCCACTGGCAGCTGCAGCATGGAGCGGAGTGTAACCACGTTTGTCCTTGCACGTCACATCAGCACTGTGAGACACCAGCAGCTTCATGACCTCCACATGTCCTGAAAGAAGAGCTTAACATTTACTACAAGAATCTGCCATGCTCGCACAAAACAATGCCTACTAGCCTGTAATCTGGAAACTGAAGCACAGTTCATGCACAGGCCAATTTAATATAATATTAATCAGACTTCAACCTCGTTAAGATAAAAAAATAAATAAAAAAAGTCAACAACTAATCAAATTTAAATAGACTGATGTTGTGATAATAAGTCAAACCAGCCATATATTATCATAACTCATCAATCATAATAAAGCTGTATGTCAAGAGCGGTAATTTTTGAGCATGTCTATCTTTGTTTTTTAAGTCAGAAAATATATTTTATCCTAACTTTCAAGTTACAAATTCAGAGCTCGACCAATCAAATAGTCAACCATGCACTGATGTCGCAGCCATCCTCTCAGCATGTAAGCCACAGTTCGACATTTAACTCTTTTAGACACTAGAATGTGCTTATACTCTCAAAAGTGACAATGTGTTTGTCAATGCCAATAACCTCTGACTTTAACCTTCTGGCCATCTATGGCTGTTTGAGACATTTTTCAGTGGCTTGTTTTGGGGTATTTTTTTTTGTTACTAGTGTGGTGTATGACAAACATTTGTCTGCCTTAAATTCATGTGGGAGAGTTGTTTTCGGACAAATGTCACCATACATTTGTGTCTCTCAGAGGAATGACACCACTTACCGAGGTGTGCAGCCCAGTGGATGGCCTGCCTCTCTTTCTTATCTTTGGCACTCACATTGGCACCTTTGCTCAGGAGCAAGTTCACCATCTGCAGAAACACAATAACTGGATCAACTAGTGTATCTATCAACTCATCTCAATCTACAACAATTGTCCAAAGTTGAGAAAACACACTTGGAACATCTATTCAAACAGGGCTGTGGTTGTATTTTGGCTCCTCAGAGGAATAAATATTGTGTGAAACTAGATTAATATATTATGACAAAAACACATTTTCCCAAAATGCTGTAACATATGCCAGAAACCAAGAAAATGTTCTCCAGACATCATTCACTTCCATAAAGCAGATATACTTTCAAGCCTTCTTATGCATTGAAATGATAACTATAAACCACAAAGGGATAAATGGTTAAAGATCCCAGACAATCAACTTTACCTCTCCATGGCCGCTGTGTGTCGCATGATGCAGTGGTGTCCTCCCTGACCTGTCAGTAACATCCAGGCTGCAAACATGTGGTATCAGAGCTTGAGCACAGCCTGTAGCCCAGTTTGCAGCTGCCATGTGCAAAGGTGTATGCCAGAATTTATCCCTTGTGTTGACCTCTGCTTTGTGCTTTAGTAGCAGCTCCACAGCCCTCTGAGAGAAAAACACAAATTTCCTTGAAGATGCAAATTAAATATTAAGATCTGGTGGTCAAGTCCTAAGATATGACTTTTTTTTAAACTCTCCTTTTTTGTTTTTTGAAAATAGGAACATACTTCATTTCGTGACGCAGCGGCTCGATGTAAAGGAGTCAGCAAACCCTGGTCCTTCGTGTTGACATTTGCATCTGTAACCCAGTGCAAAAGCAAAGTTAGGCTAATTAGGAGTGTTTTTTGCTATGTTTTAGTTCTTCTGTCTAGGATTAACTCATTGCATTCATCAATAGCATGCATTTCACAGTAAAATAAATACTTTTTCCTACCTGAAGTAATAAGTAGGTCCATAATGTGGACATCTCCCAGATAAGCAGCAGCATGAAGTGGTGTGCTTTGTTCTTGGTCCTGAGAGGAAAAAAAACATCAAACAGGGCAACATGCAGCAAACATATTTTTTATTTAATCTTACCAGATTATCCTGTATTATATTATTATTTTGTTATATTCTGATTCCAAAGGTTCGAACAATATGCAAATTCAACTTTCTTTAGATTCTTCCTCTAAATGTTCAAATGAAACATTTGATCTAATTCACATTTTGCACAGCTGAACCATTTGAACAAGCATAATGTATGCAAATTTGATGAGATATAGAGTATCAAAAACATCATGACTGCTGAGTAATGTGGGATAATATTACCAGTGAATTGACATCTTCTTCCTGGTTCAACAAAAATGTCACTTCTTCTGTGTTTCGGCTGAATATAGCCTGGACCAATGGAGACTGAAATAGAGATTTGACATGCAAAACAGATTAAGAACATGACAAAATACATAGTAAAATTACATTAAAACTGGATTCATTTCATTGTACTTTGTCAGACAATAGAAGCAGTGAATTACAGAAGCAGTAATAAAGCGCAATCTTTCATCAGAATAATCATCTGGATCACAAATACTCATAAAAACTTTGCTGAGATGCTGAAATTCCAATTAATTCTGAGTAAAGACAAGAGTGAGTAACAATCTTCTATTTGGGCATTTACAGTAATAATACGGATGATTAAACTGACTTGAGCAAATTATTTTAATTGGAATGATGCAATCTGCTTCAGTGAAGTTAAGGCCATCAGGTGGAGACATGTTTTATTGTACTGGCATTTAAGTGACTGGGAAAAAGACTTTCCAAATTCCATGCGATACTTTTAGTGGATGTGAAGGGTTATTTTGGTTCTAGGGGCGAGAGCCAGATCCTATTCATCAAGATCTGTCTTCCACAGATAGCAGGAAGCAAACGTAGGTATGTAGTAAATAAATATGGATCCATTTAAAGGCCGATGTTTAAAATGCTGCTATGTTGGCAGAGTTTGGACCCCATTTAACAGGGACAAAGATTACCCTAATGACAAGATCCTGGTGTATAACTAAGTCCTAATATCAAATTCTGTAGCAAACGAACGTGCAAATTATCATGCAAACTGAAACGTGTGGTCCAATGTTATATGACAGGAAATGTGTGACATTAAAAAGCCTTGTAGCAAACTTTGCTCGACATGTCGCTACCATGACTAGCCAGCTGTTTGCAGTGTTAGTGGGGAGTCCTGTTGGTTATCTAACGTTGAGTTAGACAACAGCAGAAGCTTTATTTACTACCTGGTCCTTGATATTTCTTAACTCCATGTCCCAGTCACTCTGGAAGATCCTTCATTGAAACAGACTGAGTGTTTGACTGGCTACATGTCCCTCAGCAGCAGCTAGTTAGCCTAGCTTTAGCTTAGTTAGCTACTATCTGTGATGTGTGACGTGTACACCACAGCTGCCAGAATATCGCGAGAGAAGTCAAAGAAGGTGGGTAAAGTTTGGTCAGGTACTTCAACTAGACTTATTGTTCTTTTTTAAATATTATCATGGGTTTATTTAGTTTTGATTTTTGTTAAACAAATGTTCACAAAATGTCATCATCATAAATGTAAAAACTGTAAAATAAGCAACGCGCTTTGTATTAATTCATACAAAAAATTTATACAAAAAAGAACCCGGGCTCGACTGGATAAGTTATGGTCCTGGTGAGAATGGATGAATGAATGAATGAATGAATGACTATTAGGATAAATATTACATTTACTTACAAATTTACATACAAATTTGAGGTACTACACTTTCCATTTTATGCTGTTTTACACTTCAACTCCTCAACAGTCTTTTTACTGCACTACATACATGTAACAACTTGTGTCACTACTTACTTTTAAGATAGAGTTTTTACATTCAAAATATATGATGAGCTTATAAAATGAAATGCCTTTTTCAGTGGTTAGATCCAACACGATTAGCTCTGGTTTATCCTGACCAGCAGTGCGCCTGACAGCCTTATCCCAGGGTTGGATCATTCAGATCTATCGCCCAATCAGAACAGTTCAAGATCAATGCACATGCGCAGTGCATCCTGAACATGCAGATACGACTTTGCCAGAATTTAGCTCGTTAACATGCTACTTAGCTAACACATTTATACACATGGTTTCAGTTTAAAAGCGGCTTTAATCGAGAAAACACAGGCTGTTATTTTAACTTCTCATACCGTATACCAAGGTAAGGACGTTTTCTTACTCGATGGCAGATCCGACCTGATAGCTAACACATCATGGAAACTCGTTAGCTTGTAATAGTAACAGTGCACTGACAATGTTGATGTTGGCGCACAAATGTTTTCATTATCGACAGGATTTGAAGGTGTTGTTCAAGGCTGCTCTGGGTAATACACATCTAACTTACACCGGCAATGAGCGCGTAGGCTTTGATTGTTTTCAGCTGTAGCCACTGGACAAGTTACCATGTCGAGAGGTCAAGCGTTGGTTTCTGGTTTAAGTTGTGATTACAGCCTTACTACTACTCACTACTTACTCTGGGAGTTTGTAAACTTCATTTACACGATTTCAGCATTACAAGGATGAGCTGTAATTAGTGTGTTGCACAGTAATTGAGATGTTAATTCAGATGTCAAAGCTGTAAATCAGATCATCGTCCTGAAGTCCTTAGGTGACACCTTTACTGTAATGTGCTAGATCTTGAGAAATGTTGGCTTTCTCAGCTGCTGGTAGGATAGGCGTACTTATTGTCAGAGCAGTTGCTATGGTAATATTCTTCCTTGCTAAGAGCATCTCATTATCATAGTTCACAAGCAGAATGGGGGTCTCTGGAGTAATGTCACCAACTTGTAAAGTACTTGAAGAAGGAAAAGCATCCTCAAGAGTAATTTTTTTTAAAAAGTTTGATTGTTTTAATAATTTTTAAAAGCTAAAATGTGACGATTTACTGTTTTTCTTTGTCATGTATGATAGTAAATTGAATATCTATACGCTTTGCATTGTTTTTAAACAATTCATAGACTAACCAATTAATTGAGAAAACAATCAGCAAATTAATCACTAATAAAAATAATTGTTAGTCGTCATAACAAGGTGTAATTGCAGTATTAAGGACAATATGTTGTCTGCAAGTGTTGCTGGAGTTTTGAGCTTTTCTTACTTCATGCACCTTGAAAGTAAGTGGTACTGTGTTGGAAACTCACTCTGCAGGAGAAGGATAGCTGACTGTCAAAGCCTACATAAACCAAATCTTCTCCTGTGTACATTTGTCAGTGGAGTATAAGGTGTTAGTTGCTGAAATCTACTCACTACCTATGGCGAGTAATGAATACAGTAAATGTTAAGCAAGAGAAATCTTTTTTCACAGTCGTGTTTGTTGCAAAATGTAATGTAACTTATGTACATGCCAAATTATGTAATACACATTTATTTGCAACCACCTCTCAAATACCTTGAATCTGCCTATATGTGAATTATTAACATTAATAGTTCAGTTAGCAATGCTGTGAGTGACATGTGGGCATGTTCTTGATTAGCCAGTTTTTGCGAGTGCCAAGTTCTCAAACATGGAGTTTCCTGGATAGACAGCATCAGAGACAACTCATTGTTTAACTTTCATAGCAGCTGATTGTCCGTTGTGTTGAACAGAGCTGTGTTGGTCCTGGACATGAAATTTTTGATATTTCTTGCCGCTCCTGAGTCCTCGTGAAAATAGTGAGAATGACTTGTTCTGCAAGTCAAATGTTACATTAGAAATTGCAGCTGAGTAACATTAGGACTAGAAACACCTTGGTTCATGCTTAACATTTCAAAAACAGTTTTCTTTTATGTTTGCCATCACTGTGTTGAGATTCTTTTCTTTCATGGAGTATAAGAGCCTGTAAGGGTGTAACATTAGACACCATTAGTCAGTTTGGGAGTTGTCATAGATGTACAGTTGTGATTGTAAAATCTGTTCTGTGCTGATTAGGCCCCGATGGGGTTCATTGGGGCAAGGTGAATGGATGACTAATGTTTTTATTAGGCTTACCATTTTCAAATTTAGATCCACAACATTGACCAGTCCAGCTTTTCAAACATTCATAAAATCAAAACAAATCATGTGGTTGAATACATAAACTGATGTTTTCTAATGAACGTCGTATTGGTGCTGTTATTAGAATATTATATGGATTCAATTTGATGAAATTCATTGCTACTGCAAGACTTTGTCAGAGTCTAACTCTTTATCACCACATACACGTGGTTGCCTATGGAATTTGACAAGATTAGTGCTGACACATTAAAAGATAGTTACACAACCAAGGACTGGAGTCCAGGTCACATTGAGCCCAGTAAGAAACTAAAAGTAAAGCTACTGTAAGTTGATCAAAAACAGGAGCTACTTCAAATTGCTGTGTCTGTTTTGTGCGGGAAAAAGAAAAGATAAAGTATGTACATCTATAGCTCCAATCAGATGCTGGGACAGAGGAAGTCAGATGAAAAACAAAGTTAATACCTGCACACTGAAATCTAGACAGATTTTTGTCAGTAAACATACTCAGAAACATGATTAGACATGTGTCTTACATGACTTATGATCAGAAACATCAATGTAAGATCACAGCCACTGTCCCCCGAAAGGATGTTATTCTTTCATGCCTGGTTAGTGAGATTATACAAGGGAGACGTAAACCTTCATGGTTCTGTATGAGAACATGCTGGGTGGTCGTTGAGAGATTTAGGAGAATTGCTTGGACTTGTTTTAGTTTGAGAAAAATGACTGGAGCAAAGCGATGCACCTGAACTGCTCTCCATCGTCATGTGTGGCTGCAAAAATGTCAATTGTATTAAAACTATCTGGATAATTTGTACTGGTTTATGATTATAAATGGTTTGTTATTGATCATCTCTTCTATGGTGACCTGACACATGTGGTGGTGTCAGAAATCATTTCAAACCTCGTTTTGTAGTCTTTATGTAGTCTTGCTGCTCACTGTGCCCACATGAGGACACATGACAAATGGGCCAGTGTCTCAAGAGAAGCAGAAAATTGAAACGTCCCGCAGCCGCAGTAATGAGTAACTGTCAGCGGCCAGATCCTGTAATTTCATAAGGCCCATGCTCAAAATTTACTGTTAAATCTGGCCCATTTGTAAAATTAATTTTTAGCATTATTTCACGATTTTTTTCATGTCTTTTTATTTTTGAGTAATCATTTGATTTGATTTGATTTATTTATTTATTTATTTATTTTTAAGAAGGTGCAAAATTGGAGGATAAATGTGTGTAAACAGAGTGTTTAAACAGCCCTTAGGAGAGAAAGAACAAGTAAGTTCCTTTTTTTGGTAGTCTTATCAGAAAGGGCCAGTTATTCTCCAGAGCAGTAAACTTCATGACCTGTGGAAAGGTTGATTCAATTTAACATGATATTTCTGGGGCATTTGTATTAGACACTACACACATTTTGCTGGCAACTAATATATTACTCAAATTGTAATATTTTTAAATTCATTGGTGCTACTGCGGAAAGTGCCAAAGAACCTGTCACTTTGATGATGGTAATTACTCACATGTTCAGCCAGAGGAAGTTGCACTCTGATGGAAACCTTGACTGTCTGGGAACGCTGCCCAGTCTGCTGTCTCAGCCTGACTTTTGCCTCATATGACCAGAGGCGTCATGTGGTTTCAGAGCAGCCTCCACTCCTTGTCAGAGAGCACCAGTTTTACACGGTTGTGAGCCGAAGATTAGAGGAAGGATGGATGTGGTGGAAGTGAAACTGCAACGCCAATGGTCAACTCGTTTCCTATTAAAAGTTTTCAACAATGTAGTGTCCTTTCGCACACTGTTAAAGTTGCCTAGTCATTTTTATGACTTGTGATTTTTAATGTTTTTGTTTTTTTTAATAAAGGGGGAACAAAATGTTGCACAGTCATGTCTCACGTTGATGTTACTCATTCTTATGTGTGAGAAAACCTGAAATTAGTTTGTTTGGCAACGTACTGAAAGTTAATTTTAGAGACCAAAGCATCACTAATGCAGCATGACATTTACCGTTTCACCCTCAACAGTCATGGGTTTGTAGGTTGCTAGGTTATGTAACTGCTGTTGTCTTTTTGCAGGGAGGCTGATATCCATCCCTCAAATATCCCAGGGATCCCTCAGCCAGCCCTGATGAAGGCCGTGCAAGACGGAGACCTCCTCGAAGGTAACTGCTTAAGAAAACAGACACATGACCATCGCCGTATAAACACACCCTGCTATGTTCTCCAACATTAAACTCCCCGGGCGTTTGGTTAAGGCTGCGGTATATGATCAGTGCCAGTGTGCATGCTGACAGGAGTGGTTAAAACAATATTTCACAACAATACATTTTAACTTGCAGCACCACAGTTTAACTTTTGGAAACTCATACTCTCGCTAACTATCTACAAAAAGAAATATATATTTTCTTTATTTCTAATGCTGGAATATGTTTGGTTTAATCATTTTGTTGGAGTTATTTAAGAGTCTGAATGCTGTTAATTCTCTTAGTTTCTTCTATGAACTTAACTGCTGCTTGCGTGATGCTGCGTGATTCATTGAAGGGGGAAAGGGCAGGTCACACTATTATTTATGCCATGGGCAGTTTTGTTGACAATCCAAAGCACTGTCTTTACTTCTCTCTCTTGGCGGGTCACTTTTAGAAACATGATGTCAGAAGGTCATTGTGACATCTAATGAAAAAAAAAAAAAAGACTGGGTCATATAAAAGCAGAGACATTGTGAGGGAACAGTGGACTTTGGGACCAGCAGTGAGTTGGAGATGAAGGGAGGAAAGAATGAAAAGTCCAACCTCAGTGAGTAGTACGCAACTTATACAGGTTAAAATGAAAGGAATTGTAGTTATATATTTGTCATAAATGTTAAACAGTAATTACAGATCATAGAATTGCTTTTATGTTAGGTTTTAGTTTGTGTTTATATTCACTGATCTTTTGAACGTAATCCCGTCATTGTGTTCTCAGTCAACGGGTTCAAGATTTTAATAATGTGGTTCTAGTTACATGTTATTATTGACCAACTACATACATGTAAATTAAAGTCTTACACTAAATCACTTATGTAGCAGTTGAAATTGAGATTGTATGAAAGTGATTTAAGATTATCAGTGCTGAGATTTTTTTTTTTTTTCACTGTCTAGTGACTAGACGGTGAAAAAAAAAAGATCTCAGTTTGTGCCAGTGTAATGACTAGACTCTATCCATTACACTGGCACAAACTGCTTAATCTTGAAGTGCATGCAGCTTCTTTAATAAAGCTCCTGGACCTCAGAAGTCTCTTAAATATTGTGGATTAAACATTTTGGAGAATGATATTATGCAGTGTTAAGAAGTGTTTGCGTTTAACTACCGTATATGAATTTATTAAAATCAGTTAGACTTAGTTTGGTTTTGAAAACCAACAATATTTGCAACGGTTCAAGTCTCTCCACACACAGAATCTCTCGAAATGAATCTTTATTAATTAGATGATCTCAGTATTTCATGAAGCCAATTATGTATTTTGCATCTGGGTTTTTCCGGGTTTGCTCATCGAGGTGTCAATACATTGCAGGTGACAGGTAAGACTACACAGTGATTAGGCAACATCTCCAAATCTCTGCAAATAAGCTATTGTGGGAAGTCCCATGACAATGAAGTTCAAAACTACAAGAATGAGCTCCAGGTTTTAAAAATAGCAGCAGAGTTACTGACACGGGTTTGGTAGATATAAAGCATGGAAACATGTGGAAACAGCTGGTGGAAAGATGCATCTTTCGTATGTATTTTATCTTATCACGAACTAACCCCTTTTTCTTCTTCTGTGGTTTTGTTAGAGGACTCCCCGCAGGAGAATGGAGTACAGACAAACCAGTACAGCTCCATCTCTCCTCCTGCCTCACCTGAGATCCAGGAAGAACCGTTCTCCACGTACTTTGAGGACAAGGTGCCCATTCCTGAAGGTGGCAACCAGGTACTGACGGCAACTGTTTGATGTTTTATAAGCAGCAAAGTGCTCTTGTTGGGCAATTAATCAGAATTTGTTAGATATTAGACAGCAAAAATATTTTAATTTAATCTATAAGATATGTTAATATTATTGAAATTACAACAGTGGTTTCTTTCCAGATATTCAGTTTCCGAAAACTCTGGGCCTTCACTGGACCAGGGTTTTTGATGAGCATTGCTTACTTGGATCCAGGGAACATCGAGTCCGACCTGCAGTCTGGAGCTAAAGCCGGCTTTAAGGTGACATATACAAACATGACTGCTGCCACGGCTCCCCCTTTTTATGAAAGTTATTTTACTTTGAAGACAAATGGTTTTCATATTTTTTTCTGTCTCTTGTTTTTATACTCAACAAAGCATCAATACCATCATTATCAGTGTTAGTGCTCAACAGCACCAGCATTGTTTTCTGAAAAAGAAATACCAGTCTTCTGTCGTAATATACGAAATGAACAAGACTTTACACAGGCTGTTATTTGGCGGTCTGCCCAAATAAAACTCCTCATACAAAGTTGAAGCAATTTGTGCTGATTTTGTCATTCTTCCTCAGCTCCTATGGGTGCTCCTCTTAGCCACCATCATTGGGCTGCTGTTGCAGAGGTTAGCTGCACGCCTCGGGGTCGTCACAGGGATGCACCTGGCTGAAGTCTGCAACCGCCAGTATCCCGCCGTGAGCATTCCCGTCTCTCATTACACATTTAACTTCCTCTTTCTTGTTGTACAATAACTTTTTTTTAGCTAGGGGTGTATTTGTATTTGTCAATATGAGTGCTCTATTTTTGTTTTTTAGATATTGCAAAACTCAGATTAATAATATATTAATAAATTTTCTTGCTCAGGTTCCTCGGATAATCCTTTGGTTTATGGTTGAACTTGCAATTATTGGCTCAGACATGCAGGAGGTCATCGGCTGTGCCATAGCTCTCAACCTCCTCTCTGTGGGAAGGTAACATCTTAATTGCTCATCCATAGATGGTGTTTGCAAACATATTTAGTGGTTTTCTGTAACGGTGATAAATACTGACTGTTTCTCCTCCAGGATCCCACTGTGGGGAGGAGTCCTCATCACCATAACAGACACATTCGTGTTCCTCTTTCTAGACAAATATGGTATGCGGTTCTCTTCTATAGATATACAACCACTAACTACCAGTCGTTCCTCGAAAAGCTGTGTTGATAAAGTTTGTATCTCTTTGCAGGCCTGAGGAAACTTGAAGCTTTCTTTGGCTTCCTCATCACTGTAATGGCAATTAGCTTTGGTTACGAGGTAAGGTTCCTTTAGGTTTAAAACATATTTTAAGATTTTGTTTGACATGTCTCACGGTTTTTACAGAGACATTCATAGCACGCTGACATGTTTGACTCATTGTCGCCTGTCTTTAGTATGTGCTGGTAAAGCCAGACCAAGGGGAGCTGCTGAAGGGGATGTTTGTACCCTACTGTGCCGACTGTGGGCCTGTGCAGCTGGAGCAGGCAGTGGGAATCGTAGGCGCTGTCATCATGCCCCACAACATCTACCTGCACTCAGCGCTGGTCAAGGTACATAACTGTCGTCACCTGCAGATTAACAAGACTCAAGCCTAAAGGAGTCAACAGGTCAAAATTAGAGCACATTTGTGTGTTGAGTGTTTTTCTGTTTACTCCCTCATGTTCCAGTCTCGGGAAGTCGATCGCAGAAATAAGAAGGAAGTAAAAGAAGCCAACAAATACTACTTCATTGAGTCTACTATCGCTCTCTTCGTCTCTTTTCTCATCAATGTCTTTGTCGTGGCGGTCTTTGCTCAGGCCTTCTACAATAAAACCAATATGGATGTGGTGGGTATACTTTGAAATCTTTTCTTCTTACTTAGTATCACTGAAGCTTCTGTTGGTCATTCTGAAATACAGTGAAGTAATTGTTTTGTGAGTGCTGTTTGCACGCAGTGCATATCAAATTGTTGCTTATTGTATGTGTTTTGTCCTGGCTGCAGAATGCAGTTTGCAATGCAACTGGCAGTCCACACACAGATCTCTTCCCTCTCAACAACGGCACACTGGAGGTGGACATCTATAAAGGGGTACGTCTGTGCATCAAAACTACAACATTAAATCCCCACTGGGATTTAAGGACTAGGTAGATGGTGTGCATTATTATTAATTCAGATTTAGGAACTGTTCTTCAGCTATTAGAATTAATCACATCAAATACTAAGAAAAAAATAATAATAATAAGAGGGAGAAGAAGAAGCAGCAGAAATCTTCTCATCTTGTGACCAGCACATGGTCATTCATTGCCGATGAAGACAATGGCCATTTCTATTTTAGGGCCCCGCACTTCAGCACGGGTGTTGTCACTGGTTCTGATTTATTAAAGGCATCAAGGTTGGGCGGTACGGCAGGCTGGTTCGGTGGTTAGGTTAGGCTGCTTAGGTTCTGTAGGCTGCATGTCTGTGTCACAGTTTCATGCAGGTTTTGAGTCTGTCTTATGTTGTGACAGAATTAAATAGACTAAAAAGCCTGATGTTTCTGTGTGTTGTTGATGTACAAATGGAAGCAATGCAGAAAGGAAATACAGGAGCTGCTCTTATCTGCAAAAAATCAAAATGAGTTGTAGATGGTGATGAGAAAGCTCCAGAAAGATCTTGCAAAACAAACTTTCAAAAAAGTATTACATCTGTGGGAAAACATTTTTACACATACTGTAGAGTTGTAGTAAAAGATGCAACAAAACTGAACAGTTTAATCAGGAAGAACAATTGGAATCACCTGTGTGTGTGTGTGTGTGTGTGTGTGTGTGTGTTGTGTGTGTGTGTGTGTGTGTGTGTGTGTGTGTGTGTGGCTCAAATATGAGTAAAAACAACTTAGTTAAATTCATCATATCATTCTGAATGTTTGTACTCCCTCCATCTCTTTGTTAATAATCTTAGTTAATTATCACCAGCCCTACATAATTGAATGACCATCTCTCTGTCTGTGCTGCTACAGTAGTTGGATGGATAATTAGATAGTTCATTCTCGGCTCATCTATTTGTTCAGGGAGTGGTCCTGGGCTGTTTCTTTGGCCCTGCAGCTCTCTACATCTGGGCCATAGGGATCCTGGCAGCTGGACAGAGCTCCACCATGACAGGCACCTACTCCGGGCAGTTTGTCATGGAGGTAAGAATATCTGTTGGGAGGAAATGTAGCAGTTGCTTTATTGCTTTTTATTTTATAGTCAAGCGTGTCGCAGCAGATATAAATGGGTAAAAAACCCCCAAAGATGTACACTATCTAATCGTGTACACTCATCCTTTGCTATGCTTTCCTAATCACCAAGGGTTTCCTGAACCTCCGGTGGTCTCGTTTTGCACGGGTACTGCTGACCCGCTCCATCGCCATCACACCTACTCTGCTGGTAGCCATTTTCCAGGACGTTCAGCATCTGACAGGCATGAACGACTTCCTGAATGTGCTTCAAAGCATGCAGGTCAGATCCAGTCAACAGGAAAACTCTCAAAATCAATTTTGTAAAAAGTTCTTTAACATTAGTTTACTCTTACACAATCTCCAACCCGGTTTTTGACACTTATCCTCCTTTTATTGTTCCTTTTGTGTGGTATATAATCCTGTAAAATATTCAGTGTGACTTTTCTTTACATCCAACAGCTTCCATTTGCTTTGATCCCAATTCTGACCTTCACCAGTCTGACATCCATTATGAATGACTTTGCAAACGGATTGTGAGTGAAATACATTCTTTAATCATTAATTTTTCTTCTCTCTGTAGAAATGTGTAATAATTGACTTTCTCAGTACACGCTGTATTTATTAGTTGTATGCCTTGAGCTACATGTACTGTATTATATTGATCACTGACAGAGCAATCACCTTCATCAGTTAGGCTTTCACTTCGTTTTTGTCTGTCAGCAGTTTATCTGACCATATAAAACATGTTACGCATAAATATCTAGTGCATGTCAAACAAAAAGATGATAGGCAGTGCTGAGAAAACCCAAAACCAAGTCCACCATGGGACAGTCTTTTGTTCTTATTAGCCAAATTCAAAACTAACAGAGACAGACTCCTGACTCGATTTGTTTTAGGATCAAAGTCAGGTCAACTTCACCAGAATTTGTTTTGGTTGAGGTTTAGTCATTCATTCACTATTCAAATGCAACTTGTCTGCTCGGGGTCATCTGAGTGACTGTTCCAGATGAGTGTGTTATTTAACCAAGAACTTTACAGATAGAGACAGATAATTTAATTGGACACTATTTATGAAAAATAACCCAAGGCAGTCACTTTGTTTATAGACAGGCCAAAGCTGTATTACGCAAACTAGGGATTTACTCAGTAGAGTCACAAGAAGGACTGTGATGCAACAAAACTAGTTACGGGCATTTGAGGTTTGTTTGATAAATCTGGGCACATCATCACAGGACATCATCGCAGTTGCGAGAACACGGACTATTTTCTGTGTTCATCTCATTATTTCTCAATGGTTGAATAAACTGCCTGCCTGTTTGTTTTTTTTTTTTTAGGTTTTGGAAGATTTCCGGAGGCATCGTCATCCTGGTGGTTTGTGCAATCAACATGTACTTTGTGGTGGTTTATGTGACGGCGCTGAACAGTGTGCTGCTCTACGTCCTCGCTGCTCTCCTCTCCGTAGCCTATCTGTGCTTTGTAGGCTACCTGGTGAGTTAGATTACTGCAGCCTTACATTCACTTCTCAGTCACCTTTTGGCTTTAGATATGTGATGTTTCTCTGACAAAGTATAAACTTGTTTGCCCAATTTTAATCCACTTTATTTAACTAACTGGCTCAGTCTTTCACAAAAATGTGGTTATAATACACTATCCAAGTTAGTGCTGTCTACCAATTTTGCTTTGTGCCTTATTTACCAGAGTTTTACTTGTAGGCCTGTTTTTCATTGTCTGTATACATGCCTAAACTTCATAGTTGAATTGAATTGTGGGAACACACGTTGCACAGTGACAAGTGTGCAAAAGCAGAAGTACATCACAATCAACTGAGTACCGAGCCCCGCAACTCTCCTCAGTATGTTTAAACTTCACACTTAACGAAGATCCAAGGATCCAACATGAAAAGTGAAAATGCGGTTTTGTAGCAGAATTGATCGATGTACAGTATAACAAATAAAATTATAAAAAGCTACAGTGATGAGAAACATATTTTATTAATTGTGATTACTTGATATATTTTCTGTATTTAAAAGCAAATATTATTTGTCTTACTAAATGTTTAAGTAAGTGTCCCACTATTCTTTAAGTGAAAGTGCATAAGAGTGTGTGTGTAAAACCTGTCTTCTCTTCTCTCTCCTTTCTCGTCGTCTGCAGGCATGGCACTGTCTGATTGCCTTGGGGGTTTCCTGCCTGGACTTTGGCAGCAGGGTAAGAAAGCGACCTGCTGTGTTGATAGAGGAACAGTCAGAGTACGACTCCTAGAGCTGAACAGGACAGTAACCACCAGCATTCCTCTTTCCTCTCGGAGACTCTGAGCATTGTACACAACCAGGACTTGTCAAGATCAGATAGGATCTTGAAAGCACATTTTCTGCTAATGTCACGTGTGTTTGTTTTTTTTGTGTAGGGCTGGGTATCAATATTTGGTGCTTTTTAGGTAATCAATCAAACATACTACACCAGCACAGTGTATAAGATACCAATGTTTGATGGTTGAGCCAACCCCTAAGGAAATATACGTACATCATTTGACAAATGAATAATTGTTACAATCCTCCAAGACAGTATTTACCTTTGGTTATAAAGCTACACACCATGACATGAGTGATTTATACAGCATACGACTCGATAATTCACCTAATTGTCAGTATTTTCAGACTTTTTATAAAAATGTCATCTACACTTTAGGAATAGCAGCTCAGCATGCGTTTCCATACTGGGAGACATTCCCAGCAGTCTTCCTGTTTTCACCTACTTTGGTCGTCATGAGCAGGATGATGAAGGAAATCAGTTAGAAGTTAAAGGTTTTACACAAAAGTTCCAGTGATTTAAGCTAACATGAAAAGGTGCTGGTTTCTATAAACTACACTAGTAGCCACAGTGTTTGGGGCCTTACAGCTGCAAATTCTTTAAACAAGCTTGATGTCTGTGGGAAGACCAGAGCAGCACAGAGGATGTGAATAGCCCTAATAAAATACATTTTTATTTAGGATCAAAATTTTAGAATTACCACAATTGCAATAATAATTTTCAACTATAAATATATTTTTAATAAAAAAAATTGATTAGACATGCAACATATCATACACACTGTATGAAAGACTCCACATTTGCTGCTGAGGTTATAGTGTTATATGGTCATGAAGACCAGAATCAGCATGGCTGGTGAAGCCACTTTGTTTTCCACACTTATTTTTAGCACTGTTTCCATTAAGTAAGAGCTGACCTAACTATCTACTTGAAGTGATTATATTTTCCAGATTCATTGCCATGTTCCCTGTGACAATATCAGCCGCATCAAGTACTTTGCTCTCCGTGAGCCCCCTCACCTTGTTATTGTCAACCTGCCAATGTCCTGGTGTTGGAGGAGCTGCTCACTGTGCTGCAATTTCCACTCAGTCTACCTCAACATACTATACTCTACTATATACTCTACTATCTACTATCATCTCGTCATCTCTCAGGCTCTCTATAGCAGTTTGATTCTATTTCTGAAACGACATAATTGTTACATGATACGTACAGGAAGTTTTCTTAATCTAATTCTGTGTACTAAAAATCTCCAAATGATATCCAGCCCTTATTGTGTGAAAAAAAACCTTTTGGTTTTGGGGTTTTAATGTTGTGAGCTGATTCCTGTCAAACATGTCAAAACAGCTTAAATGACAAGTTTCAGTATCATGCAGAAGTATTGCATATACCTCATTTGTCCCTTCCTTGTGTGGAGCCCCAGTTGTCTCTTTGTTTTGCACAAGTCCAGAGTGGACATGTAGTGGATACAACCAAGTCTGCGACTGAGGTATGCAGCCTGAACTTAACTGCTCCATTGAAATAAGTGTAGCTTTATATGATTGCAGCCCCCTCCTCAGAGCCTCTTTTAGTGCCTAAATAATAAGGATACCAGCAGCTGGGATGAGTCAGCGCACGTGAGCTTATCAGTGAATTGAAATTCAATATGAAGGAAATTGAGCATCAAAATATGTTTTTAACAGTGCAGGCGCCAGAGAGTGTTGGATATACAAATATATATATATATATATATATATATATATATATCTCTTTAAAACATTTTTATTTTGTTCTTTTGTTCCAAAATAACTCTCTTTGCAACATTTTTTAAGCATCGTTTGTCTTTGGTTAGACTTCCTGAGGGGAAGTCACTGCAACATATTTATACTGCTGTGCAAAGACAAAACTAGCTTTTATGTTTGCTATAGTCATAATTCCTCTAATTATCATGACAAAGAAGAAGAAGTCAAAACCAGTTCAAAGAAAGCCATGGTTATTTCTATAACCCATAATCACAAGTCTGGCTTCGAGGGCCCTCAGAAGTAGTCATTTTGTGAATGAAAGTCTAAAAATACTACAGCTCACAATAAAATTCTTTCAGGTCAGATGGTGCACTGCATCTGTGTCCAATGTAAGTTATTTAACACCTTCTCATTTACTATAATGGTGTGTTTTGTTTTTTTTTCTTTTCGTCATTGGCTCTGACTATAATCAGTTTACAGTAGTCACATGATGGCAAGGGTCTGGCAACATTTGGGAATTCTTGCCTTGATTATTCTCCCGCATCAACATTGTTAGTTTAAATTAAATTTAAAACTACTGTTAATATTTACAATAGTTTTCAACACAAGTCTCCTCATGAAGTTTAAAACTTTACTTGTTTTTCTCAAAATAATAGGCATATTTAGTAAACCAGTGCAAAGAGAATTAAAGCTGTTCTTAGGAAAAATTGATTATTTATAATTATATTTTGATATTGGCTGTCAGACACCATACTCAGTAGCTCACATCTGAGACTAAAGTCAACACCTGTTCTGCCCTCACACGGCCTGTTATCAGTCTAACGTGGCTGAACACAGGAGGAGTTGGCAGCAGCAGTTTGATGTGGAAATTATGTCTCTATGTTGTTCCCGTAACTAACATGTTCAAATCTTGAACAAAGACAGGGAGGTGGTGATCAAGCTCACATCATAAATCATTTTCACTTAGAAACACTGGACAGCCTCTTTTACCAAACTGACATGGCTTCAGTATTTAATGGGGTTGATTTAGTGCCGGCCTGCTATCAACACTGTACGTTCAGCTTCTCTGGCTGAGCATGTGGAAAAGAAAAAAAAAAAAAAAAAATCTACTTTTTATCAATGTTATGGCCTGATTTTTCCAATTTCTTAAAGAAATTAAGAAAAACCAGTGAAGGCAAACTCAATAAACTGAAAATGAGATGGTATATACTTTACTCAAGCACCTAACTGAGCAATATCCAAGTAAGATCTATATATTAACCAATAAGGGCATTAGTATTGAACTGTGGAGCAGTTCATACAGTAACAGGATAAATATATATGTTCAACATATATGGTTAATGAAGCCCAGCTAGCTGAGAGTGGACTGTGAGCCATTTGTCTTGCCCCAGTAATAATAATAAAGGTCTCAGTTATTGTGCTATCAAATGTTCTCTTAAGTGTGGCCGACCCAGGTACAGCTGCAGGCCACTGGTTCAGAGCTCTCAAAGGTTTTCATAAAGTATCTCATAGGTTTACATAGAGCTGGTTGAAATGTAACTTGACCTTTTTTAGGCTGTTGTGGGTTGATCAATCCATACAGTGTCATGTGAATACCTCTCTGACAAAAAAAACCTCTTGGAAAATGCACATTTAAACTGTTACAGAGAAAACTTCAGTGTCGCACTGTGCACTGAAGTAACACATTACTAGACTGTGTCTTCTGAAGTTATCACTCATTTCTGCTCTTTGGGATTGAATGAACAAGTGTCTGTCCTTTGCTACTGGATGAAAAACCACCATGTGTCCAAAATAAATGGGAAATAATGGATACATGGACATTTGTTGGCGTCTTCTGTCTGAATGTCTGAAGGACTCATGATCTTTGTGTTTTTAGTTCTATGTTTAATGAAAAAAAACAAATTATGGGGTTTTCTCATCATAACAAACCAAACACTAATGATTCTTGAATTGTGGTACTTTCTTGACAAGATGTTGCAGTGAATAATGTAGTAAACAGGATAACTTGCTGTACAACCTTCTAACTACAATACAGAGTAGCTTTAATTTACAGTGTAATATCATCATTAGCTATTAAAGTGGCCTGTGAGAATAATGTAAAATATAAAACATGATTTGTTTTTTAAAGGGTTTTCTACACACTGATTAAAAGATCAAACTACATACACATATTTCACCTGTAGATTTCATATTTCCACCTTAAATTAATCAGGGTAGATGGTAGACCATTCCATTGTATGTAGGACAAACGCTCTTTTCCAGGTTTAAATGAGGAAAGTTGAATTCGGAAAGTAGCACTTTGACCCAAGGTGAGCACCCTTAGTCAATTTATAATAATAAAAAATCAAATTCAAATTTTGAAGTGATTGGACCTTATTGACCTCTGATCAAAACACTGCATTGATTGATATCTTTTCTCTTATTAATATATCTGTGTAACAGTTCAGTAAACTACTAACACCTGACAGTCTCTACTTTTATGTTCTCTTCCTCTTCTCTGAAAAAAAAGAACAAAGCCAAATGTAGAGTTAGTTTAAAATGAGCTGCAGAAACGCAGACTTTTTCACAGGTTATAATAAGCACAATGTGTGTACTTAGCAGGTAGTTCTGTGGGGTTTTTTACATTATGAAAATTTGCAAGCTGAGTATTTTTCTTAATTATTTTCTTAAATGACAGTTTGCAACTTGATTCATTCATAAAAGCCCGAGAATCAGTTGGGAGCCAAACAAATCATGGCAAAATCAAATGTGTTTCTTCTATAATTCAGGTTGTCCTCATGAATTATAAAATTACAGCCTCCTCACTCATAACGACTCCATCTCCTCTTTTCTGTCTCTTTCAGATGCAGATGGGATTGTCACGTCACACGGACATTTACCTACTGAACGACATGGACACTGATTCTGTGGTTGAGAGATAGGACGACACGTGAGTGGATGTTGAACTGCGGTGACTGAGGGACACTGATAGATTACCTGACTGAAGCGTGGGACCACTGAAGCTTGGTCAGTACGAGTTCGCCTTCACCTCTCGTGTGCCTAACACATTTTAAAGTGTCCTTGTAGCAACGCACAGACTTCTAATCCTGCTCAATTCAGTGATGGATGTTTTCTATCACAAATGTCTCAGCAGTCTCAGCTAACAACATGCTGCAGGTCTCTTGACAAATAATGTTTATGCAAATAATGGTTAGATGTCTGGACTCAAAAATGAGACATTTCTAAAAAAAAAAAAAAAGAAAAAGAAAAAAAAAGTGGTGACTGTGACGCAGTAACCTAAATCACATTTTTTGATAAATCAATCTCACCTCAATGTCCATAAAATGACTTTTGTGCCCGTTGGCCTCTGCAAATCACTCGTCTTAAATGACTGAACCGCAACAGGTCAGTAACCCCATAGCCTCAGTAAAGGAAAGGACGGCGATAGTTGCCAAGCTGATACTGCTGTGATGAAAAAATCACTTTCCAATCAGAAATCACTCAAAAATAAAGTGACTACTCCAAAACAGGAAATTGCCAGAGTCATAAGTTCAGAGACACAATTGGTTGTTTTCAGTCTGTGTAGCACTGAAGATGCGCCAGGCTGCACGTTAGACTTGCCTGTTTTTCATTTGATTTTTTTAACCTTCTATTTCTTTCTGGTTCACCTGACATGACAAAAAATACAAAGATTTTTTTCCGTCGGCACACATCCCCACAGAGTGAAAACAAATGGAAAAATCAAACACCAAAGTTGCAGCATGTTCAAGTTTTTGTCTTCGGTGGCAAGCATACCAAGCAGCTACCCTTTATTCTAATTTATATTCAAATACAATCTTTAAATTATCTAGATGTTGATATTAGACTAATAAATTGTTATAATTAATATATTGAATATGAACATAACGTTTCAAGAATGTACAAGGTGTTTATATGTGATTAGTCACTCTGCTTACTGTGTTTTTATTGTAATGTAAGAGAATGACAGTTTTATGTCACTCTCTTTGTGTTACAGTTATGCAAAATATTTTCAAATACATTTTGGTCTTGGGGATGTACACGTTTGTATTCCCAAGCCTTTTAAAAACTGGTCAGAATTAACTAAATCTACTATGTGGAGGGTAGGAAGAAATTCCTTATTTCTCTGTTAGTAGTGTCAAAAAATAATCTGTGACAACATACACAAACTTTAAGCCACATGATGATACATGTGTATGTTTTTATCACATGTATACATTCCCATTCAATACATTTATACATTTTCAGAGTTGCCAGAGGATTATGAATGGTTTGTTCTTCCACTGTTTTGCTGGCAGGTATATTATAACTACGCTTAGGTCAGTTTGTTTTAAGATTTGTTTATTTATGTGTAGTTTATCATTTTTATGAATGCTTCTTAGGCTTGTATGTAGTTTAAATGATTTCATTTAATTTGTGTCAGCATTTTGTGGAGTTAAAGTAGCAGCTAGTCTTTTTTTTTTGTTTGTTTGTTTTTTGATAAAGCCAAATTTGCGCAGAAGTGTGATGAGTGCAATAGTGCAATCTGTCACACAATAGCACAGCATAGTTGGCACTACAAACAGGTGAGGAACTGCTAATGGTGAATAAGAGAAGTGATCTGAGGTGTTGTATCATGAGTAGAAACAGGGGCCATACTCACTGTATCTCAGGGCTCCTAGACTCTGGTGTACCAGGAGTGTCACAGGAGTTTGTAATCGTCTAAAACATGAGCAAGTTTGACTGTTTCAAATGTGGGAGACAAGTGTGAGCTTGGCAGCAGAGTGCTGATATGACAAATGCCTCTAATTGTTACACTATGATACTTGCATATCTTCTTGTGCACTTAACTTTAACTGGATTCGCAGAGAACCTTTCAGAAACCGTGTTACAGAAAATAAAAAGAGTAAAAACTGTACAGAGAGGATATTAGACAAGAAGAAAGAAATTATATAAAATAAATACACCAAACACCAGCAGGATCCATCATGAAACACCTCAGAGGTGTGATGGATTGGGCTGTTTAGGGCTGCTAATAAACAAAACCTTTTCATTTTCCCCAAGTATTTGACTGCACGTGTGTCTTCTAATTACTGTGCAGACGACCACAGTGCCTCCTGTGTTCACCACCGTGCCTCATTTATTGTATCTCTATCATCTCTAGATGATAATTTAATATTCCAGTCAGAATAAAAATAATAAGTCAGAAACTCCTGCCCACTGCAAATAATACTGTGATACTCATTTAAATGCAAAAATATAAGCAACCTCTGTATAGGTTTGTCTTCTTTGGGATTTTTTTCAAAGATTATATATTTTTTGAATTATATTTCTCTTAGCCAATGAGTTCTTCATTTGCCATCATTCTTTCTGAAAAAATCTACATCCATTCCAATGGGAAGTGCACTACTGAATTCCAACTTTGCCACAAATTAAAAAAAAAAAAAATTATTCTGACCTTTGCAACTGAAATGACATGTCATGCCAAATAAAAAACTAATATTTGTGCATAAGAAGATTTTAGTAATTTCACTCCTGCAAAAAGCATTTTTTTTTTTGTTTGTTTGTTTTTTTTAAACAAATGTACCAGCACTTAATGACAAAAATTGGGCCAAGGTGTAAGTTAGAAAAGTTGACATTGTAAGCTATAGGATAAACTGATTTAAATTTTTTGGGGGACCATTGATGGGATCACAGCAGAGAAGCCATGCTCAGCAATTAGTAAATGATTTTGGGTGGACACTGCAACAGTCACTAAACATATTCCCCGCAGGAGACATGTATTTGGTTGAAGTGTGTACATCAGGCAAACATCATATGAACTTCTGACTGTACTATCTAAATGAAATCAATGAAAACATTGTAATGACCTAATTGATTCCATATATTAATTGATTACTGCATCATGTATCAGAGTATCAAATTATTATGAAGAATATTATCTGAATTTGGGAATAGGTAGGCATTATTCAGAGACCATTTTCTGGCCCCATGGCCAGACAGGGAACTGGTACTGTACTGTATTTTAAATTGATTAAATATGTTTTTTTCTGATTTGATTTAATTGTACAGTATGATACAGATTTGAGAGCTTATTAAAGGGTGGTTTTCTGATTTTTTTTGTCTCCAGGTCTGTTTTATGTTTGAATATTTTGTTCTTGTTGAATAAAAAAAGTTAAATTACCTTTAAATGTTGTGCCTTTTGTGCCATGGGCCAGGGCTCTTCCATGGCCCATGCACCATCCCTCCACCAAGTTCAGTGCAAATCAGTTAAATACTTTTTGCTTAATCTTGCTGACATATAAACAGATAGGGATGAAAATATATCCTCCTTGGTGGAGGTAAAAATCACCGGTATAAATAATGAAATTAATGATTGGCTGAATTATATTTGGCTGCTCCCAATTTCAGGGTACTGGTTTTGCACATACAGTGGCTCAATGCCACCCTGCCCTGTCTTACTCGGACACTTTAAATAACACCTGTTGCACAAAATAGGCATGATATGTCTGCAGGGTTTTGATATGTCTGTTTATTAATACTAGCAATTACCTCACGAGGAGAGTCTGGTTTTCAAAACTCATTTTCACCTACTTTTATTGTGGTTTCTAGTAGTCAAGGCTGGATTCCCAAGTGTGCAACCGCCCAGAGGCTCTTAAGCTAGTAGGTAATTAACACACAGAAAACTTCAGACATGGTTGTATTATTCTATCATAGGAGAACTGTATGGCAGAAAACTGAAATTATTTTCATTATCAATACATCCGACAACTATTTTTGTTCAGTTGATTGGTCAGTGAATAAAATGTCAAAGAATAGTGAGTTTACTTTGATGAAAATTGGGAAACTACCAGATACTCACATTTGAGAAGCTGCTGTTTGGCATTTTTGCTTCAAAAAAACTTTAATTGGCATGGCTTAATGGTTAAAGTGAATACAGCATGACCCCAATGTCCATGATTGGACATCTGGCTGAGAACCTTTGTTGCATGTCATACCCCTTTGCCTCTCTGTTTCATGTTTCTATAAAGACAAAAACCCACAAAATATTCTTAAAATAAAGGACTTTAACTTTAACTGTAAAAAAAAAAAAAAAAAAAAAAAAACGTGCACTTTGGGGATCAATAGGGGCCTTCTCCCCAGTACCCCTCAAGAGCTTAATCTGGCCGTGCTATAGGCTAAGTAAATAGTAGTAGTAGTAGTAGTAGTAGTTGTTGTTGTTGTTGTTGTATTGAGCCTGTTTTCTTCAACTCAACTACACCAGTTAAATTCTCATGAGCGTTAGTCCTGAAACCCTGCACATGATTCCTCCCCATGTCACCTCACATGTTCATCTTCAGTTTGTTTCAGTCAAAAACTATTTTCCCCCTTAAATCTCAAACAACAACAACAACAACGTGGTGCTGATGAAACGAAGAAGCCCCACGCTCTGCTGAGCTGACAGGTTGCCATGGTAACACTTGAGCGGTGGAGTTGTTACTACGGAGCTGTTAGAATCCTCCCGGTCACGTGGGGGCGCCTTCTCGAGCTCGACTCCATCCTGTCCAGCAGCTCCGGTGCCTACGTCACCACATTTCACCGAATGCGATGGAACATCGTGGAAAACCTTGAAGGTGGTCTCCAGAAACACCGCTAGAGAGACAGGTAAGCGACTGAAGGGGTCACTCTTACATGCTGTGTCCGCGTCTTTCGCCACGTTTATACTAGTGGGACAGACAGACTGTTGTCGCTAGCGGTGGCTCTGAGGGGTTACCGGTTAACTTAACACCGAGTCACTTGTAAGCTGTTTCTTCCGCTGGTTGATGTGTCAGCTTGTGTAATGCTGGAATCTGTGTTAAGATGCAAAATGAGGGAAGCGGCTCTCCTGCTCGCATCGTGCACGGTTCTGTGTCTCCTCCTGAGCCTCGGCGAGGCAGCCAGACAAGGGCAGGACATCAGATGTGGAGGTATGTGTCTGTCCCCAGCTCACGATCTGATCACTGCACACACACACACAGAAATCCTAATCTCAGCGTGTGCTCCTCTCAGCCTGCAGGGCTCTGGTAGATGAGATGGAGTGGGCCATCTCCCAGATAGATCCGAAGAAAATGATCCAGACTGGATCATTCAGGATCAACCCGGACGGCAGCCAGTCCATCAGAGAGGTGAGGCTGCAGCAGCACAGCCACGTAGTAATCTGTGTCCAACCCACTCTGTAGGCTGCATCCCTTTACTACTGTTGTACACAATGAAGTAGTACTTCACATGTACATCATCAGAGTAAGTCCCGAATATCTTTGTCAACATATATGTATAAATAAATCACATTCTTTTCAAATTTTATACTATTTTTTAATTCAGACAAGGGTGTATAGCTGTTTGTTTTAGAAGTCGTCCTTAGAGACAGACATTTTACAGAAAAAATGTTGAAAATGTGTTGTGTGTTGGTTTGACTGTTGACATGGAGAGAAATCTCATTCCCTCATGACCTTTGATGCCACCAGGTACCTCTGGCTCGCTCAGAGGGAAACCTCTTGGAGCTGATGGAGATTGTGTGCGAAAGGATGGAGGACTATGGTGAGCACACAGATTCTTCAACAAACAGGAAGTCCTACGTGAGGATCAAATCCCGGAGTGGTGAGACCATGGACCTCTCAGAGGCCACGCTGGATTCAAGGGTTACAGCCAGTTTAAAATTTGCAGTGAGTACAGTTTTCTATTCACATTACAATGACCTGTGCCAACGGCAGACAATTTACTGCATTAGCTATCCATCATTGGGTTTTAATGGTCTTAAAGTGTTGAGCTTTTATGGTAGATTTTGTTATTTTGTCTAGCGTGAATTGTACAGTTTCTTACAGTTGGTTTTGACTAATTTCTCCAGTGTGAAACCATTGTTGAGCAGCATGAAGATGAAATCATTGAATTCTTCGCTCATGAGACCGATAATGTTAAAGACAAGCTCTGCAGCAAGAGGACAGGTATGTTTTCAGCTCACCTTATTTTTTAGACATGACTGAGGTTGATTTACCAATTACACACTTATGTAATGTGGATCTACTCCAATGTCTGTATTTGAATTAATTGTTTTCCTGTCCTGTGTGCTCTGCAGACCTCTGCGACCACGCTCTGAAAATGCCCCATGATGAACTTTGATATCACTTCGCCATGGCTGCCATCTCTCCCCAGCTGAGATGGAGACACTGGGTGCTGTTATGTTTTCAGTTGTCACTTATCACCGGTTTATGCCATGGCAGTGGATCAAGATGTATACAAATCCTTAAAATCTATAGAATAGAAAATCCACAAACAAAACAAAAAGTGTTATTCCTGTGACCATGGAGAACTTAAGGACCATTTTAGCCACACCTCTTCTGTCACTTTTTTATTAACTGTAAGTTATTACACTTACACACAAATTTTTGTTTCTCATATAAAGGCTCTTGTCTTCACCGGATACAACTGAAACTGTGAAACTGCAAAAATAAAGTCAGACTTAAAAATAGATGCAGGATTTCTTACAACATTAATTGCATATTTCCAGTAAGAATTCCACTTTAAAACAAGTACATAGAGTTTACGTTGAAATTTGGTCGAGTGGTCCTGAAGTCCATATTCATGCATAATGAAAAAGTCTCTCCCAAAGCTATGCAGAGGTGCTTTGATGCCACTACTCACTGACAACACAAGTGTCATTACACTTTCAGTTTTAGCTTTAGTAGAGAGTTTTTATTTCTCACCAATATTTATGTAACAGTCCATGATCACAAGAATAACTGGTGCTAATTCTTTTGGGTTATGAAAGAAGTTATAAGGTACATTACGTAAGATCAAGAATGAAGTTGATTTCAGATTTGAGTGGAATTAGTTCCACTGTAGGGCAAATGAGAAAATGTGCCTTTATTGCCAAAAAAATGTTTCCCAGGTAGCATCACAGTACTCAAAGGACCAATCAATCCCATTTATCCATCAGTAGAAGAACCTCAGTATTTTTATTGCTGTTGTGAAATTAATTAGTTAATCAACTGATCACACATTTTCCACTAGAGAAATTTACAACTGAGGATTAATTGAAAGACGCAGCTGTCAAAAAAAAAAAAAAAAAAATTAAAGAATGACAAACTCTTAAGTTGTGAAAAACTTCATCCACTGTTTTGTGTGAAATTATGAATTCCAACTTGACTTTGTAGCTTCTTGAGTGCTGAACACTTTAAAACACTCCCAGGGACTTATTTTATCTCAATTATTTACATGGTAAATGGCTGTAGATCAAGACATGAACTATTGGGGTCTGCTGAGCTTTCAAAGTAAATTCAATTCTGACAACAAAGTACTGATTTGTAAAAGGGCTGTTATGTTGCAAATGGTATGGGTTAATAGTAATAGGAATTATGTCTGTTAAAAATTGTTTTCCCTCCATGTTGCCATTCAAATCCAGAAAGGAAAATGTCATATTAAATAAAAAAGCATAAAATAAGAATTAGATATTTGGTCAGTAATAGCCTCAGGAGCTGGCTAGTGGCATGTCTTATTTTTTATTAAACACTATCAAAACCAGCTGCAATCCCCTTGTATTATGACATTTAAAGAGTGTTTTGTTTTTACTTCTGAGCCTCAAGAGTAGAGTGAAGTTTTGTTTAGTCTAGTAAAACCAAACTAATTTAATTCCACTAGAGTGTGCTGTGGTCCACAATCTGATTGTGAAGTCCAAAGTGTCAAACTCAGCTGGAAAATCCTCTGTACTGTCACTATAGAAAGGCCAGGAGCTATATTTGGTATCATTTATTTTACAATGTGTGAAAAAAATGAACTTGCTGTCTCATGTGAACATTCTCTGGAAATTTCCTTTTTTATATATAAATTTTGTAAGTTTTCTGCATCTGTTGTCTTCAATCAATATATATATTTGTACAACATCAACATGAGTTTACCATCTATTTTCTAAATCATAGAAGTTTAACCCTAATCATACACATTTTGCTGTGAAATCATGTGACCTAGTTTTGATAATCTGTATATATGTGTTTCTACTGGATGATGCACAAATTTCAAAGTATTTCTGTCCATTGTGTTGGCAAAGTACTTTCAGGCTCAAAAAGCATCTGATCTCTGTCGCTCCATAGACTCTTGTTCACTATAAATATCCATCCAAATTATTATAAAAATCAAAAATCAAAAAGGTGAGTCTTATAAAAATCATTTAACATCAATAAATCTGCCACTTACATAATTGTTCACATAAGCATTTACATAGATTTCCCTCAGAATCTGGTGTATTAGTACATAACATTTTGAATGTATAGTTTAACAATTTTCAATGACAGCAGAGGACACACATACAGTAGCCGATCCTTCTTTATTGCCTCACATTTGTATTCAGAAAAATGGGCTGCCGACAGAAATTAAAATACAGAAACATAGACTGAAAGATTATATGAGAAATTAAATATAAGACTAAGAAGTGATTTCCAGTTTACAAAAGGTCTGATCTTTTAACACACTGTTACACTCATTTTTATTTATTGTAGGAGACATAAAATTTCCACAGCATTTGGTTAATGCACTCCATTTCTTATTAACTTAAAATGAATAATGGCTGGATTTTTGCCAAAAATATCACCACACCATGACATCACTCCAAATAATGAAATATTTTATTCTATTTATTTCCATTATCTCACACTGCATATTATGAAAAAAACTTTTCTAGAGGTAGCACATAAATATTAATTTAGATTTTAAGAAAAAGTGTAGCAAAACTTGGTTTACAGGAAAGGTTTTGTAGATAAATAGAGTTGGTTGTGAATATTTTAGATTTACCAACTGTCAAATTCTTACATTTCTATAAAAGTAAATGCATGACCAATCAGTCAAAAAATAAAAACTATAAAATTACATTAAAGAAGTACTCCAGATTTCATCAAAAACTAAGTACAATATTGTTAGATGCCAATTAAATATATTGGGCCAGTGTTTTTATTTTCTTTTTATATAATTATGTTACAGACTCATTTTCCTCCACTGCAGCTGTACAATCTCAATCTGTGATGTCATCTGAAACCACAGCGACCTCTGTGGGTGTCAAACCCTCCTTCTCATTCTCTTTTTGCTCCATTCCCATCACTTCCATAGCCTCAACTGTTTTATTCCCATCCTCAGCTGTGCACTCCTCAGTCAGACACAACTCTTTTGTGTCTACCTTGTCTAGCTCATCCTCTGCCCCTTCTTTAGCTGTAGTCTCATCTTTTACTTCACCAAAGCAGCATTGCTCTCCTTCAGCCATCGGTAACTCACCACTCTCTGTCTTGCTTTCTGTCACGGAATCAGGTGGTGTTTCCTCAACCTCGTCTTCTTCTGCTATAATAACAGTGTCTCCAGAGCTGCTGATGCTGCTGCAGGACAGTGTGTCGTCTTCAGCATGCCTGCTTGGCTCTTCATGACATGGATCCTGTTCTACATCCTCAACACTTTCTATTGAAACCTTGTGTTGCCCTACTTCATCAAAGACTATCCTCTCAGAGTTCATGTCTAATACCATATCTGGGCAACCCAAGTCCTCCCCTATGCTCTCTGGATCCCACTGCTCACTTACTTCCTCCTCTTCATTTTCAGAGTCAGGCGCTGTATGTTTCCTAATGCGATTTACCGCATCCCACAGGGATTTGGGATATTGGGGCTCTTCTTTGTCGGGTAAGTCAAGGGAAACTCCTTCAACCCCCTCGTGAGGAGGGATAGATGTGCTGAAAGCCAGATTTGGGGCTGATTCAGAGGTAGAAGAAGAAGAAAACTGAAGGGATTCTTCACTGGAGTTCAATTGAAGAGGAGGTGGGACAGTTTCTGGGATGCAAGCATCAGCAGTGACAGGACTTAGAGCTGAGGGACATACTGAGTCTGTTTCCAGAAAAGACACAGGCTCTGTGTCTGACTTGGGTGATGCATGAGGTGGAGAAGGTGGAGAGGGAAAATTGGGGGGTGAGAGGACACTTGAAGGTGACTCAGACACCTTGCAGTCTGAGTTTGAAGGTGAGGGAGAAGTGGAGTCAGAGGGTTGAGCCTTTGGTTCAACATCCTGCAGAATTTCTGTGTCTATTTGAGTCTGACAGTCTGTAGCATTTTCTTTGGATATCGTTTGTTCCAAAAGCCCTGCAGGATCCTCATCAGCATCTATTTGTGATTGCTCTTCAGTCATATGGCTCTCATTTACAGTGGAGGCGTCCTTTTCTTGGCCATTATCAAACTGTTCCTGCAAAATTATGACCTCTACTTGAGTTTGACTGTCAGTCACGTTTTCTTGAGATATTGCGGTTTGCAAACATTCTGTAGGATCCTCACTGGCTTCTTGTTGTAGTGGATCTTCAGTAACGTAACTTTCTTTTAGACAAACAACATCCTCTGTTTGGACACATTCAAGTTGTTGCTGCAAAATGCTGACATCCATAGCATTTTCTTGGGATGTTTCAAGAGTCTGTTCCAAAAGGTCTGTTGGGTCCCTTTCAACATCCTTTGCTTGTTGCTCATCAATGGCGTTGCTCTCTCCTACACAAACAGCATTGTTTGACTGTTCATATTCAAATTGTTCCTGTGACACCACCTCCTGGTCCTCAAGGTCCGCAAAGGCATCACTGATCTCATTGTTTATTAGCTGTGATGTTTCACCCTCATCCTGATCCTCAGTGCCAGACATTGTGTCTGCCATTTGATACGTTAAATCAAGAGGAGGAAGAGGGCTTGGGGAATGATGTGTATGAGGAGTGTCGCTTGGGGAAGATTCGGCAGATCCAGGGGGAAGAAGAGATGGTAGTTGCTGTGATGGTGTGCCAGGAGGGGATGAGGTTTCGGAATGAGGAGCAACATTTTCAGCTGTATCAAGTGCAGCCAAGTTGGGATCAAGACCTTCTTCTGTGTTCGACTGTGAGATATATGAGAGAGCAGCAGGGTTGGAGTATGAAAACAAAGAAGAATTAGAGACATCTTTGGGTGGACTGAAACACTGAGGTGGATGTTGAGAGGAGGTATCATTTTCAACAGGCAGATTTTCTTCCTGACTCTGTTCAGTTGTACCCTCATCACTGGTAGGTTCAAGCAGAATGTCCTCAGCTATTTCCGTTCCCTGTGGCGTTTTGATGTCTGTTTCGAGTTGGGAGTCAGTGTCTTTCTCTTCAGACATATTAGACACCTCTTCCTGAGGTCCTGCAAGATCCTCATCATCTTGATCTTTTACCTCATCCTCAACACCATCACTCTCTTTCAAATGCACAGCCTCCTCACTTTGGCCAACTTCAAAGTGATTATGTGACCCTTCCTCTGCGGTGTCCACTGGGAATTGTTCAGCTGCATCGTGAATCTCATTTGTTATTGGAGAAGGTTCAACCTCCACATCCTGCCTCTCAACACACAAATCAAGGAATGATGTAGCATCTTCAGGTTGTTGCTCAGGGATGCAGTCGTGTAGAGGGATACCAAGGATCCTTTCAGCACGCTGCTTCAAGGTTTCCTTTTCAGAAATTGAAGATGAAGGCATGCAGGGAAAAGAGATATCATCTCCTCCCTCAGGAGCCATTTTCTCCCCAACATCTGACTCTAGTTCACTCTCAGGCCTTTCATTTATCTGCAAGGGGTTTATTTCTGCGTTCAGAGTCTCATCCTGATTCAGCTGACTGTTTGATTCAGGACAGGTGCTTGATTGAATATCATGTGGACTGTCTTCAGTGTTTGGTGTGGAGCCTATAAAGTGAACATGCTCTTTCTTTGGTGATGGAATGAGCTCCATTTTGACAACAACACATGTTGTGTCAATAACCAGAAGACCCTTACTGTCCTCAGATTGTGTGTCTTTCTTGATGTCCAGTCTCCTTGCTTCGACATTGATTGGATGAACTGTAGCACACTCTTCTCGGTTGTGCGGACCATCTGATTCTCCTTCCTCACTGTTTGCTTTCAAAACTGTGGATGAACTCTCAGTTTCTGCCCTGCTTGTGAAACTTGGCTCCCTCCACAAAGGATATTTGACTGACACGGGCTGGACTGACGGTGCAACTTGTCTCCCAAATGTAGAATTTGCATCGCTTAAATTTGTTTTTTCTGGGGAAACAACATCTGTCTCTGCTTTATTTGATATATTATCTCCAAGCATCTCACTATCTACACAGGTTGGTGTCTCCGGCTGTTTGGCTTTGAGATTTATTGTATCAGAAGTATTTGACTGCTCTGTGAGTGCTGGCGCTCTGAAGTCTACTTCATCTGCAAACTTTTGTGTTTGATAAATGTCACCACCATCACTCAGACCTTTAGAAACCTCTCCTAATTCTGTGGTTTGAATATTTGTTTGGGAAGTGCAAAGTGGCAAGGATGGGGTTTCTGAGTTGTCAGCTATTCGGGACACCAGGCAGAATATGGTCATCCCACCTGTCTTTTTATTTAATCTGAACTTCCTTCCTTCAATAACCTTTGAGGACATTTGCTCATTTGTCTTTGTAGTCTGAACTGCTTGTATAATTTGTGGCTGTTGAAAAGACGACATACACTCAGGCTGCGTGTGTGTATTCTGATCACTGATAGGACTGCTTGCCTGTAAGGCATTCAATCCTGGTTCTCTGTGCTTGAGTCCATCCAGCTCTGCGCAGGTTTTATTCCCATCTGGTTTTGTAAAGTCTTCTTTCTCTGCCTTCCTGTTATCCTGCAGATCTACAGACATATCCTGCTTTCTGAGTGTGGGTTGTGACCAGTAGGTTTGTCTCTTACCATCCTGCTCCCAGCTGATGTCACAATGGTGCATTATAGGTGAGCTTTTATGTGGGCTGTTATAGGGAGGAGGAGCAATATAGCCAGGAGGTTGGCTAAACATCCTCCTTTGGTAGCCTGTCTTTTCTTTAATGTCCAACATGTGGCTTGTGTCAGGGGCAGGAGCTTGTGTTGGATAATAGGCCAGAGTTTGCTGTCTGCCCCCCCTATCCCACACTCCTGATTCTCTGATGTGTGCAGATTGTCTGACTTGTTGAAGTGCTGCCATTCGAGGATCTGTCCCACTTCTGCTGTCCCTCTCTGGAGCCCTGCTGCTCTCCAACAGGCCCTGAGAGGCGCCCCTTAACTCTGCCTCTATACGTCTCCTCCTCGGAAGTGAATGGCTATACCGAGCTGCCCAAGCTTCCAGCTCTCGATAGCTGCTGTCGCTCCTCTTAAGAGACACTTCCCTGTTGTAGCGAACTGGAATACAGGGCTCCCACCTCCTCTGCCATCCCTCCCTCAGAAATCCTCTCTCGTATTCCCTTGCCGCTCGTTGAGCCGCTGTCCACTCTCTGTCTCTGGCTTCATGTGGCTGATACTCGCCCAGGTCCTGATGCTGCTTAGTGTGACGGTCCAGAATAAAAGGGAAGTGTGAAGAAGTTGTGGCAGATAGCTCTGGATCCGTCCAGTTGGTGTAATCCTGTGGAGCCCCTCCTGTTCTTGATCCTGGTAAAGTCCAGTAACTGGACTCCCTGCCTTGATCCTGCTGCTCGCCATAGTACAACGGATAATGGGTTGCCTGATGTCTGTCATGATAGCTGTTGGTAAAATGGTGGTTGTTTCAATTAATTCAAATGTATCAAATATATAATTTTAGCAAAGATGACAGTTCCACATCACAGCTCGCTTTATGATATGCTGTTTTTGAAGAAAATCTTTCCATGACAAGTGGTTGCTCTTATGAGCTCAACATGCGTAACTGCATCTGCATGATATTTAGTAAGTGAATATAATGTTAGACAATAATAAGAGCAATCTGGACCTGTAATCTCTGAAGTATTTAAAAAAAATTAATCAGGGGTTACAAAGTGCAAATAAAGTACACAGTGAACTACTCTCTGTCACAAGTTGAGTATCAACACTGGAGGCTACAATAAAGTATTAAGTCTGTCAAACAACCTTTGAAAAAAGGCAACTCTTTTATTATCTAAAACTTAAACAGTTTTCATAGCGCTAAACTCACTTATGTGAACAATTTCTCCCAGGAACAGTACCAAATTTGGCATATAGAGGTGATTGCCCCTGATGCTCAGGCCAGAACTCCATCATTTGCTCTGATACAAAGATCTGAAACAAGGAAAAAATTATTATATATTCAGCTTTTCTTGTGCCTGTTCTCTAAATACATAAAATGAGAAGATCTAAAAACATTTGTGAAGAATTTATTATTTTTCTAACATTAAATTTGTCCTGAGTTTACTAAATAAAAACAAGTCTCTAAAAGGTTTCATAAAAAGGTAACACTAATCAAATAAGTAAGTAGATAGATAGTAAATACATATTTAGAGGGATAGGTAGACACATGCGACACGTACCTTCAGCTGCTGTTTTCAGATTATTGTCCTTACTGCTCATGAGGTGACATGAGGTCTAATGAAGTCAAACAGGAAAACTTGGTTTAAAAGGATTGTGGTTTTCATTCCCCCTCCCACTTTACCCCCCACCCCCCTTACACACACACATACACACACACCCCTTACACACACACATGCAAGCCCATCCTCCTTTTATCAAGCCAACATGCAGAGTTCAAATAGCAGAGAGGAATTTTTAATCAGGTTGTTAGAAATACTATCTACTATCTCCATCATTCTCTTTAAAGTGAAGACAAAAGTGGAGTCTGAAAAGGCTCTAGAGAGTTTTACTACGACAACTATTTTATATAGGAAAAAGTTTTTTTTTTTTAACTTTTTGGGGATCAGTCACTGCTCACATAGTTGCACACACTTTTTTTTAAATCAAAAATGAGATAATATAAAATCTTAAAATTCCTTGTCAAGCACAAGATTAATATTTAAAATGTAAATTCCAGTTCCTTGGATGTTTTCCTGTCAGTGCAACATCACCACCACTTTCTAGCAACACAGTTTTCCATAACTTTGCCATAATAATAACGAATATCAACAAAACCGTTGATCTGCACTTTGCTTGGCACTCGTGTGGGAGGTGCTGGGCGTGATGGCGAGCAGACTCTGCATGGAGATAGGGATCTGTTGTTTTGTCGGCTGAATTGTAGCAGAGGGAGAGACAGGCAGCGGACGGGTTGTCTCCCTTTCTTTAAAACTCTCCAGCGTAACAAACAGGCTTTCCTTTTCTGAACAGAAAGTCTGTACATCAGCAGAGAGCAGGAGAGAGGGGATGAAGTATGTACAGACAGCAGGCTGCAGGGAGGACAATCTGTTGATGTTGACAGAATAGTTGGACGGGATGTGATGAACTTTGTTTTGGGTTTAATGTATCTCAAAAAAATATTGTGTTGAATATTAATGACCCATACGCAAAAAAAAATTGGTGTTTTCTTTATATCAGCAGACCACGGCCTGCACTGTCAACAGGAGAGAAGCTGTAACTGCTAGTGCCCATTAAATCCAGCGCTGAACTTTGATCCTCAGTCATTTTCTACAGCAGTCGAGTGTTATTGAATGTTTTGTTATTTTAGCATTGCCCAGTCGAAATCTACTAAACAACAAAAATATTACTTCACACACATTTTGAAGACAATGCACATATCATCAGAGGAACTTTACTAATAAACACAAAGGACACATTTCATTGTTCAAAACATGTATTGTAAAATTCAGCATTCCCTGCTGATAAAAAGTTAAATATTCATAGGATGTTACATCTATCTCAAGTAACTGATAATACCCATATAAATATATAAATAAAACAAACCAATGATTAAGTAAAAAACAAATAGTGGTTTCACAGTAAGTTCCGCTATTTGTTGCAGCTTGACAGAGCATGTGAACGCAACTGACTTTTGATATGATTGACTGACTGACTGAATAAATTTATTTCTTTATACAGCAGCTTTTTTTTTTTTTTTAAGGAATATACAAATTAAGTGTAACAAGTTGTAGATGCAGGATGAAAAACAGAATTTCAACTAAAGAAAGAGTGAGTATCATCTGAAACTCTGAAACCGAGCTGCTGTTTCTGACAGTATAATTTTGCAGAATGCATTCACTGCATTTTTCTTTAAGTTGTCTTAAAAGGCACTTAAAAAACTGGTCTCAGTATAGTAACTAATCCTAGTCCCAGGCCTGAAGACAGTTACTCCTGCTTTCACTGGTCTGTTCTTAGAGAAGCCCTGTAGATATTAATGTTTTGTTGGTCATCACGGCGCACAAGCTCCACGTTAAATCTGCTTGGTAGACACTCCTCATAGAAACCCGGGGTCCCATGCTCTTTTCGCATCTTGGATGAGAGATATACCACAGCACCATTCTTGCACAAATGAGTAAGCGTCTCCACCAGCAGTGGATAAGTCTCTGGGAGGTAAATTATATCTGCACAAAGCACCAGATCCCAGTCAGTCGGGAAGTTTTTGTGGTCCTCACCCCAGGACAGAGGGAGGACAGTGGGAGGAGGAGAAGGCCAACCACTGGACGGCATGTTAGCTGAGACGTTGGCCTGAAGCTGTGGGAGAGCCAGAGGGAGGTCTGTGAGGGTCACAGCTGCACCTGAAAGGGTATGAAGATTTCTGTTATTGATGAAACACTCAAGTGAAGGTTGCAGGAAGATAAAGACATGTTATACACATGGCGAGAAAATACATACACCATATGTATTTATACAGTTCCGGTACTGTAAACTTGGAAAAAAAAAATCTGTTCTGGCAATGCTAAATGACTGATGAGGTAAATGTGCAACACACCACAGACATGTAAGGAGCCAGTTTGCAGTGAGTCTGATGGAGGCAGCAATGAGCTCAGGACTGAGTCATAAACAGCTGCAACTGTGTAGGAACATGTCCACTGAGACAAACCCACAGAAAGATGAAAAAACAATCTCCCATTTGCACATACAGCCAGTCGGGGAAGTTTCGGGAGGATCGTATAATGTCACTTTGAATAATGAACATGGATGTAGTAGCAGAAACAACCAACATACCGAGGCGTGCTGCCAAAATACCGACCACACCGGTCCCCGCTCCCAGCTCTATGATGCGCTTTCCCCTCAGCTCCACAGACTGCTCCTCGAAGTAACGACACAAGTGTAACGCCTGCACGCGCGCGCGCGCGCGCACACACACACACACGCACACACACACACACACACACACACACACACACACACACACACACACACTATCGTTATACACAACTCAAACTTAGTGATGATATTTCTATAGTTATAAAAAAAGCACGTGACTAATATACTCTTACAGCCTCCCAGACCGGAGCGGCCACGCCGAGGTTGGCACCGAACACCTGTCTTATCTTCAGCTCTTCACCGAACAGATGGTACTGGTTTTCAAGAGAAAATGTTTCGGCAAACAGACAGTCGTCCACGGGAAATGGGTCGTCTTCATCCCCGGCACAAGACATGGTTGGTGGTGAATAAAATAAAATAAAATCAATTATCGCATGCACTCGATAAAGCCTGTTAAGTTCACGTCGGCTGGTCGTCTTCCAGGTCAGGCAACATGAGAGCCAACTACTGTCTCACTAAGGAAAACAGCTTTTAGTTGTTCAAGGGATGTAAAAAGTCGTCGTGACGTGGAAGAAAAAGGGAATTGTTAATTTGCCTTTTATTCTGATTTTTGAGATACATTTTTCCCAGTGTTGTTACTGGGCGTTATCTGTTTAACTCTGGCAATAAGTTTAGCCAACCCAGTTAGGTATTTAGCTGCGTTTGTTTCGTCGTTTTAGTTTCAGCCTGCACTGTGTAAAGAGAGAAAGGGAGCTATTAATTACACTCCCTTACTTCACCGTGAACTAGAATAATATTTAGTTATCTGTATGTCTGTAGTGAAAAGATAGGGTTGCGCAAGGCTTTTACTTTGAAAAGTAGCATGACGACACTTAGTTTCCGGGTTACAGAGCCTGTCAAATACACTCAAATGGTCCCATTTCCCTAAGGAACACTGTCCTCAACAGTGTATTACTATAGTCTTAACTACTGACTTACTGAATGAGTTTTAAATAATTTACATATGGAGGGAGTAATATAATACGCTGATTACATTACATTCACCTCTGTACACATCATCACATATTTCTGATGTTATTTGGGGAAAAAAACTACATACAATCCAATTGATCATCAAATTAATATTAACCTGAGGTTCACCATATCATTACTAGGTGGCTTCTGCAGCCTTTAAATTAGTGATGATCTGAGTAAGGCCCATTAGTTTCCCCAAGGCTAAGGTGATGTTTTTAAATTGCACTTTTTAAACTAAACCCAGACGAAAACAAGCAGATGCTCACCTTTTAGAAATAGCCTTCAGATGTCTGCGTGTTGGCTTTAATAAATGGTTATCACCATCTTCCATTATCAAAGTACTTGATAAAATGTCTAGTCCATTAAGTGACTTAGAGCTGATGAACTTACTGCTGAAGGATAGGTAAGTCTAATATTATATATGTCTCCATATGTGTGATGAGTTTGATGGGGAAGACCAGTTGTATCAATGCTGCAATTCAAAACACAAAACACCATCATGTTCCAGGTTTATTAAAAAAAAGTTGCTGTCTCCTCACCCGTTTTGTTTGGAAAAACAAAACTTAAGTGGATTACCACTAGGACATGACCATTTTTCACACACAACATCACATCAATGACAAAGATAGATGATTTAACAGGTGTGTAAAGTGTAGCGTACAGATATGTTGAATAAAGCTCTTCATTATTTCAGTTTATCAGTCTTTATAGAACACAAGAACATGTAGAGAATTTCCAACACAGCCAACTAAAATGTAATTTGTCCAACGTGAAAAGAACAAAACAAAAACAACCTCATAACGCCGTCTTCATACATTTGCTTGTGTTGGACTACATCACAGTTTCCTTAGCGGGGTGGACAATAAGTGTTGGGTTCAGACTTCAGATACACTTTACTCAATATACAGTAATTCTGCCTGAAACAGAACACCTCTGAACCATTTGATTATTTGAAGTTATTAAAAAATAAATAATTCTTCTCATCACACAGATGACAGTAGTATTACATCCATAACACCCCCCCCCCCCCCTCCCTCAGGCCTCAATATGTGCAAACTGCAAGAGTTTTAAGAAGGTAGCACTTAATGCAAGGACCATGGAAAACAAAACAATCAAGTGTTTTAAAAACGAGCATCTAACGCTAAGTACAGCAGATGTGACACTGGTATGATCTTAAACTTATGGGATGAATTGGAGGATGCTCATGGCTGTCTTCACCCTCCTCAGGCCAACAGTGGAGTAAAAAGGACCTCAGTATTATTATTAAATTAGGGTGAAAAGGGATACAAAAAACTGGTGGTCCTTAAACCGAAGGAATATTTTTGGTACTGAATGGATGAATCATATCTGCCCTTATATATAAAGGTAGGGTAAAATACTGAGCCAGTACATACATGTAATGTTGAGATGAAAATGATTTTTCTCTTTCACAAACATTCGTTCTTGTCACATCTCATTCACGGAAACAAAATGTTTGCAATGATATTGAACAGAAATGATGCATCTTCACACAACAAATGTCACAACTCGTGCTTAGAGTTCAAGCAGAGAACACTCTGCCGTAGCAATTTAACATCGGCAGTCCATTTTTATACACCAAAGTTTTTTCTTTTTTGTTAAGACAGATATGTCAACATGGTTGGGTTTGACATACCTCCGTCAAAGAGTCTTGGAGTGATTTGGATGCAAGTCACTTGATAAAATAGCCACGGCTCAAACAGACTGTAGATTGTTTCTTTCATTAAAATGGACCATAAAATATCTCCACATAGCCCAAAGTGCACCCGCAAAGAAACATGGAATTCTTCTTGTCGTTTCCTGGTGGGTATGAAAGGCATTCAGCTTTGTTTTGAGTAGAACCAAGACCAAGTCCAAGTCCACACAGATGCACAACAAATGCCCACACAGAAAACAAAAGCCAGAGGAATGCATGACTAAAACTTTGTTCCAAAAAGAATAATAATTAGAACAATCACTATGACAAACAGGATCAAAATGACCAGCATCTTTCTGTTTTTCTTCTGATACTGTTCCGCCTGCAAAGAAAATGGAAAAAAAATAAAAGTCAAAAACCTTCAGTTGCTTTCAGTTTCATGTAAGGATTTCTGTATTTAACCACAAAGGTTTGTAGATATGGTAAATTTTCCCCTTTGGTTGTTTCATTATTACATCTAAAATTACCCATTAAATACGGTATATCCAGACTGCACAGTACATTTGTGACAAAAAATGTTAAACTAGCCAAGGCATGAGCATTTTGTGTTTACCTTTTGTAACTGTTTCAATCCATCTTCTGTTTTAACACAAGCCTGCTCCACATTGAAGTCGATTCGGTCAAGAACAGTGCCCTTAAAGAGAAATGGGGGATGTTATTAGTGCAGGATATTTTCTTTTGATTATTTTAGTTGTAGATTATTTATTTTAGACACTATTGTGTATTAGCTGTTCAGTGTGACATTGTAAAGTACCTTCCTTAAAGTTTGAATGGCTTTGACTTGAAGGTCAATTCATCTTTAAGTGTTAAGCCATTCATCGTTACTTAAATAATTATGATTCTCACTTTGTTAATGAAAAAATACCAAATATGAAATGAAATATCTAAATATGCTGGATGTTACATTTCAGAAGTCATTTGGACATCTCACTGACAAAAACACACTGAATGGACCATTATTTAATACTGTGTCATTGTTGCTTCAAATACCTGTTCAACCACCATTCCAGCTAAGTCCCGGAAAATCTCATTCAGATCTGAGATGGACTGCACTATTTGTCGGATCTCCCGCTCTCGTTCTTCAACCATAACTGTGTTCTGCTCCACCAGCATCAGCTGGTCATCTGTGAACCCCTGAAAGAAAAATTAATGAAAGAACAACATTAGGTGATTTTAGAGTAGAATTAATATTCTAAATGCAACCGTACATGTAGTTAGCCTGACCATTATATTTACAAAAATAAAGATTCATATTTTTGCTTTCATTTCCTGTCTTTTAGTGGGAATAGTAAAAAGTGACAAAAACCAACGTGAAAGATAAACACAAATGCTAAATTCTAATTGTCTCACTGTGTCCAGATAGTGAATGAATGTTTGTGTCTTTCTGATCTTGTGTGTACTCATGAATATAATAATAATAATAATAATAATAAGAATAAGAAGAAGTGATAGCTCTGCTTTTATTGTACTGTGCACACAGGGCACAAATGAAAAAAGCCATAAAAGCCACACACCTTGTCATATAGTGCTAAATCTTCATCCTCCTCCATTAAAGGTCCCGAGTCAAAAAAGTGCTTTGATCTCTCCTCACGATTCTTCATACCTGGTAGACAAAACAAGTACACTGTGCTTAGATGGCATTGAAGCAACATGAAGATGAAAGTGATATGACATGAGATAAAACCCTGACAATAGTCAAAATATGTGAGTAGAGACAGTAAGGAATGAAGATTTAGGAAGAACAAGACCAGCTTCAGTGTAGTTCTTACGTTTAAGGTAGCTGGACTGTGTGTGCCTGAAATTGATGGATAGGTCCTGCAGACTCTGTGCCAGAGATGACACCACGTTTCTCAACAGTCTCTCCTCCTGCTCGGTGCAGTGACCACAACGAGACTGCAAACCTGTCACAGCTCGCTGGCATCGGTGAAACATCTGAAGTAAACACAAAACTTGTGAGCAAGTAGAAATGAGCAAAGTTTCATTTCAAACTCTTTAACATAAAATATTGTCAGAAGTCACTCATTAAAACAATAGAGGACAAAAGAACAATTATACATCAAGTAGGAACATCTGCCAATTTCGAATGATTGAAATGTGCTGGGAAATTTGCATTATCTCAATTACTAAACTGTAATATGAATATACCTGTGTGATCTCCTGTGTAGTGATTTCTATGGCATGTTCCTCTTCACTACTGTCGTCCAGTGTGGGGCGATTCATATGTTTGTCATGAAGTAAGGCCAGTTCCTTCATCTTCTGCCGAACCCGTGTGATTTCATACTGGATCTGAAAGGCAATGATTTATAGTTCACAACCCAGTAAAGACTATTTTGTACACAAACTACTGGAGGAATAACTGGTTTGATCTGAAGACTCCTACCGGCTAAATATATTTATTTACTCATGTCTGATTTCTTTTCTAAAATATTATAATAGTTTATAAAGCACAAAGATGCAGATCTACATATATCTAATTTCCAATTTCAAATTGTACCTCATCAACTCCGTCTATCCATTTGGGGGGCAGTTTCTTGGTGACTCCAATGGCAGCTTCAGGGTCCAGACTGAGTCCTGACACCAGGGCCATTCGATCATCAGCCAACTTAAAAGTGCAAACAAATAATCTTATTAAAACATATTATGTAATAATCCAACACAATGACGATGGTGCACCATTTTACGAGTCTAAATTCTACCATGAAGGGAAACAGCAGTACCTCATCAAGCTCCTAATGTGATTGGCAGAAAGCAGAGTGGTCCCATCCATTACACAACAAGGAAAAGGAGAAAAAGACAGAAGTAACAGAAGGTGAGCCCAGGAAAACCAGCAGTGGATAACAGAAAGGCGTGTTTGCATCCTCTCCTACCAACAATTGAATTATTTTGAGATAAGAATAGTAAATAGTGGAGATGCATAAAGTCTGGCTGTTTAAATTAATTCTAGCCATTTTCACTTCATCTGTTTGTCCTGAGGTTTTTACTACGAACAAAACTGTAAAACAGTGTGAATTCAGATTTAAATCATAAATGATCCCTACACTACTGACATCATCATTCGAGATCATCTGAGTGTAAGTAACAAAAAGGAAAGCACATTTTAAAGAAAATTTAAAATGAGCAAGAAGTTAATATGTAATAGAAAATTCTAAGGTCATGTAGCTGATTGGTCACTAAGACCTTAGAGATGTGACTTGATTTGGATAATTATGTCCCCCATGTGTGTCTTGTTTTGTCTGGCAAAGTCCCCTGCTGCCCCCTGGCAAAGTCAGTTATTTTAAACCTGAGTATACAGCAGTGTCATTTAGCTGAATGTACATCTTCTGATGGAAAATAAAGTACCTTTAGTTGAGTCATTGCCTTGTAATCTTTTTAACTGCACTACTGTAAAATCAAATTAAATAGACAACAAAGTGACTTAGCAAAAAACACCTGTGTTAAATATTTTTTAAAGTTTTTTCACTTTGATTGCTTGACTGTGGTTGACTGCTCTAAAAATACAGTAATAATTTGTTTCCATGTCAGACACAGATTTGCTTTTCTCTGTGACAGTGGTGGAGTTTGCAGAGACATTTAAATGAACAGTGTAATACTACATAAATGGATGAAGCCTAATATAAAGGACAACAGGACCAAACGTACACTGAACACTACAAGACACAAGATATTAGACTATACACTTCATTAACTATATAAACTTTTGACATCCACTTATTTCATTTGAGCTACATAACACACAATGTGGTTGGAATCGTGTTCAAATGTCCAGTAAGGACACGAGGGAATGGCGGCTCTATTTCAGGATCTGTAGAAATTTCCTTCCTTATTCTTTTTATTCCAATTTATTTTTTAGAAGGGCACTGGCAGCTAATAACCAACTAAGCAACATGATGGATAACTATTGGGAAAAAAACTACTCTATAATGTGGTAATACAAACTATCAATGGCGAAATAAACAAAGAGCTAAAGCAGTTAACTTATGTGGAATGATGATGTACACAGAGCCGAAGTCAAAGACCAGGATCCAACAGGTGTATCATCTCATGATCCAAGGGAGTCAAACTACCCAAAGCCAAATTTCTGGGCTGATCCAAGATAAGTGTTGTTGTTGTGAGGGAAAAATGCAGCGGACAAACTGAGTAATGATTGAGTAACATTTTTTCTCTTTTCTCTCTCTCAGTGGGAGAATAGACAGAGAGTGTGTGAATCAGGCCACAAAATCACTACCAGTGTCTCTTACTCTGAGCCTACTTGCTAATGTGCCTGGTGGTCCTGGGTTAAATCCCAGCACAGCACTCTGTCATACACAGCATTAACAGACATGTCCGTACAGGAACCTCATCAATCTAAAGATCTCTGCTCTGTAGATTTGGATGTGCTAATTTGTTGTGTCATTGAAACAATCAGCTTTCTAAGCCATCAGCAACAGCAGAGAAAACCAAGTTTATTGGAGGAAAAAAAATCAGGCTTAGGAAAAGTCATAGCTGAAATTCAGTGGCATATTTTGGGAAATGCTGTACTGAAACCTTGCCACCTCAAATGATGGGATACAGTCATGTTTGTTGGCTGGCAGGAATTAATCTAGCTCAGCCGGCAGGTAACTGCTGAAAATGTTCACAGCTGAGTGTGAATGGTCACACACACCTGCTTGCTGGCCAACTGTAGTGCAAACACTTCTGGTGGAAAGCTATAAAAGCAATCAAAAAGGAGCCTGAAAAGAACTGTGTTGGGCTAACTTGTGTTTGATAGTTTCTCACAATTGATCTAAAATGGCATTTTAGTTAACACCAGGGAAGTAGATAATGACAGGAATAAATGTGAATAATAAGTAGAGTACAGTGACACATTTCTGCCCCAGAGAAATTTGAGAGTGAGGGGAAATGAAGGCTGTTCTTGATAACAGATTACATTAAGTGTGAAAAAAACTGATGAGGAGCCTTCTTGTTTTTCTACATGGCATCATTAGAGATTAGCCCAACACAAAGATTATTAGTATTTCTGAATGACAAGCAGTTGTTTTCAGGAGTCTAATTCAACCTTTTTCCATTGTCCTTTCCTTGACATCTGTCACACATTTATATACTTCGAGAAGCTAACCAGCCACATTCTAGTGAAGGGTTGGGCAGTATAACAATATGTGCCATAAGACAAACTGTTAGACATGAGAGATTTTCCCATACTATTTATGGTGAAGTGTCTCTTAATGTCTCTGCATGTATTGGGCAGAGCTTCCTGGAGTGTTTGAAAGCGGGAGATGGGCCACCTCACCTGAAACAAAGACTCCTTCTGCTAACATCTAGAATAATCTTTCATCAAATAAAAGAAAATGACTTAAGATAAAAAAAGAAGTGCTATTTCACATCAAATGTCTTAATATAACAAGTGTGACTATTGTTTAGGTCTTCATCTGCTAACTAGAATAATGACAAAGTCATCTGTACCATGATCTGGGTCATTTTACCACCTCAGTTTAAGAATATCCAGGGAGAAAGCCTGTTTAACCGATGCGCTGCAAGTCAATAAGCAGGACTGAAAATGGAAATACTGGATTTATACACTGTATGTTTCTGGCATCAATGTAATGAAGCACTGTGATTTTTCAGGCATCCAATTGTCCAAAACCAATCCTGTCAACTAATCGTTTCCATGAATAATTTCAACACATGTTCCAGAACATTTACTATATAACCATAAATACCAATATCACAATATACTATTGCATATATTGTGATAGAATATCTATAACTAACCACTTCTATCCTAGTGGAACAATGAAATACAAGTCACAGCCACGATTTGATCTAGACTACATCAAAACATGATGGAGTTTTTTAGTAGTGAGGAGCATTATGTGAACATAAAAAACATGCTTTAACATTCACAAAACCCCACCCAATATACACTGACCCCTCTATTATATATTATAATTTATATCATATATGTATAATATGAAAATATGGCTGCACACTCCTCCTTCTCCATCACCTCCGTCAGTCTTGAGGTGACATGACGGGGCACACAAACTCTACCAGTGGTGAAACCTTCCCTAAGAATAACTAGCAGCTACTGGCACACAGCTGCACCTAGCTAACAGGTCACAGTGACTGGCTACATGCAAACACACACAGTAAAATGTCAAAACGATGCAGACCACTCACCGCAGCATTGCTACGTGTACTCAGACGGGGGTCGTATGTACTCACTTGCTCAGCCAATATCTGCCGGTTTTGGATTGCATTGTTCCGCATTAACAAGAAGGCATCGGTCAGACGCCTAGTGGCCATGACTGCCTTGCTTGATATCTAAGTTAACTCTGGACAAAGTGCGGATCAGGAGATGATTTATTAAATTTGGTCAACAGCCGCTGAGCCGCTGCTAACGCACTGCTAGCTTTAGCTTTAGCTTTGCTTGCGATAAATGATGAGGAAAACTCACGATACAGCGCCTATAGTGGACGGCAAACGACCTTAAGCATATTGATCTGCTAAGCACCTCTAATACTTAAGTTAAAAATAAGAAACATGGCCGCGAGTTTCTCCTTAAAGTTTGGATTTAACGTCAGATTGGTAAATTTTAGTCCGCTTTAGGCAGCTGCGGAAGAAGGAAAACGTAAACACCTGCGTCAACCGTTTCTTCTTCTATTCATTAACTGCGGCTGTCATCTGTAACTGAGGCGCATTACCACCACCTACTGCCAGCGAAGAGACAGTGACCTGTTTTCTTTAATAACATACAATAACCGCCAATAGGGTGCTGTGATTGTTTTATAAAATCGATTTTACAAGTTCAATCTTGTAATTGGAAACAGTAGTTTGACTAAACAGTTCCACTTACTAGCTTTTCCAGCGCTTTAAATAGTTTAAACTGTTTTCCTCTGCAGATGGAGTTTGCTCAGCTGTCATAGACATCTGTTTTAGAGCTGCTATGATTAGTCAATTGATCTTTCATCACAAACAAGAAACTAGTAAATCATAATTTGTTGCCTTTCTTTGTCATATCTGATTATACATTTAATATTTTTGCATTTTAGACCTGATTAAATCATCTTGGTCTTTGGGAAATCGTAGCAGGCACCTTTCAACTTTTTGGCCATGCTGGGCCTCAGTCTACCTTATGTTTATTTCCCACTTCTAGCCTATTTTGGTTTTGTGAGTAAAATGTCTTGATTAGGTGAAAAGCCAAATTTACTGTCACTCGTAAAATGGTGGAGAGCCAATTCATGATTTCATATTTAGCATTTCATTCGTTCACATCTGCTCATTCACTCTGTTGAAGCTGGAGACCAGAGTCTGTGACCCTCATTCTGATTTTAAGGATTAAAGCCTCAGAATTTAGAAAATGCGTTGATTTGTTGGAAGGGTACGTGCGTGCGTGTGTGTGTTAGTGTTCGTTCACGCGCGAGGAGGTGCCACTATCTGTAATTATATGGCTGAAAGCTCCTCCTCCGCCCATTCTTAATCCCCTATATCCGCTAATGACGCGGCACACATTTACTCACAAGTACCAGCTGCCGTCAACCAGCATATCAAAGTTCCGTGTGGTGGAGCTCCGTGTTTGGGACAGTTTTTATTCACCTCTGCTGAACTCTGGGGACAGAGAGAGACAAGGTAAGGAGTCTCGGAGGGTTCAGCTTCCGTCATCTTCCTGTCTCAGTGACTGAACACCTGTGCAGCACTATAGACAGCAGAGAAAAAAAGTCATGCCTGTCAGTCACTCTTGCCTCAAATTATAATCCTCTTTGATGGATGCCCCTTTTAACCTTAATTGTTGATTTCTGAATTGCTGTCAGACTCTAAGTGGTACAGCACGGTGCTGATTAAACTGATGGAATATTACATAGTGGTTTTTAGGGGCTAGGAGACAGTGCAGAGAATAAGGTAATGTTTACCTGCACAATATATAGCTCTACATGCTGCTGTTAAACCACTTTTCTTTTTTTTTAAATTCAGGTCAGAGCTAATTGTTAGAGCCTGTTATGAGATTATTCCAATTATCAGCATGATAACATTTGCTATATTCCCAGTGTAGTAGGTCACATTTTCACTGGTGATTCCTGCGAATCATCAGTTATCAGCCTTTCTGAAAGCAGACATTGTGGTTGATCAGAGTCCAATAACAGGCAGGGGAGTGTTTCACTTACTAATGATGTGTGCAATCCAAGGAATGGAGGTAAACCAGTTCATGTGAGTCACTGCTAGTGCCACAGTTGATGGCCTTAGATCTGTTATATGAAAGACTCCTTGCTCTGTCAACCTTTCCCGAGGTCAGCGCTTCAGCCTGTGATTGTCCTGTGACTGTGTTTTCTCTTCGCTCATTCAGCTGATCGGCATGGCCTCCTCTGATGACACAGAAGGGTCTCTGACACCTGTGGATTTCATCCAGCTGCAGCAGTATATGGAATGTAAGTTTCACCTTCTCACTTTACATTATTTCAACAATTACTTGATGTTACTTGAGCTTTTTTTGTAGTTCAGGCTACATTCTGCACTTGCTTTGAAGGGGGGCGATCAGAAAGGCAATCTCTCTTTTGGGAAATCAATAGATCAATAGAGTCAAAAAATGTCTCTCTACATTTCAGAGGGAAATACTGTAGTTTTTATTCCACTACATGTATTTTGTGACAGCCTTAGCTATTAGTTACCTTGCTGCTTAAGATTTTACGTACGAAACATATAATCAGCTCATAAAATATGAGACATTGTTACAAATTAAACAGCCAGACTCTATATGATGTAGTTAAAATGGTCATCCAGCTTGACTAGCTGCAACAGTAATGCATCAGTAACAATAGTCCTATAATATACTCTACTATATGAGATACTTTTGCTTTTGATACTTAAAGTACATTTAGCTGATAAGAACATCTGCACTTTACTTCAGTAAGATTTTAGATGCATGACTTTTAGTTCTAGTTGAGTATGTTTACATTGTTGTAAGTTTTGGTATGTCTTTCAACACTGATGATTCAGAGATAAATCATAGATTATTAATTTATAAGAATAATGATTTGGAAGTTGTCTGAAAGTAGAGAAAAAAAATAAATACAAAAAGGGAGTTGAGGTGAATGTTACTACATTCAAAGTCCGGGAAGAAGAAGGAAAACTGACGTGAATAAATCAGTCAGAATACTCTTTTAAATGCACTCTCCCAGTTTAGGTGTATGGAGGGAAGTAAAATGCTGAAAACATCTGTGCAAAATTTCCTTGTACTTGCTGAAAATCTCTATACCACGCAGCAAGTGAAAGCAGCATTATCCACTAAGTGCTAACATCAACATTATAAGATAAACGACTGAGGAGGTTCCTCTTATTCACGCACCATCAACTCAAAAACACTCCACTGTGTACTCCGGAGGATCATTCAGCATTGACACAAAAACCCAAACATCAACTCCAAAATGTAAGTGCATGCTCCTGCACCAGGGGTTTGAGATAATGCAGAATTTGATAGAACTGTTGACAGGAAACAAAAAGTGGTATGGGGCTAAAAATATTCTGCCTTCCACTCAGAGGCTTTGAAAGAAATGAAATGGGTCTAAGGGCTTTTAGTTTCAGGGTGGGGGTGGAGGGCTGGGGATAATGGATGAATGGATAATTACACCTGCTCCTGTCTGGACCTGAGAAAAGCACTGCCGTGTGTTACCTCAGACAGTGAGGTCAAAACCCAAATTTAATGTAGGAAGCACACTGTGCACAATAGGTGATGCACTCTCCCGCACTCAGGAGCCATGTAATCAATGTGTGGGACAAATAAACAAAGAACTGAATTAGTCACTGAGCTTTTCTGTTCTCACTTTGTTCTTCACACACACTCGATTCTCTTTTCTTTTTTCATCCGTCATGTCCAGAGCATACAGATGGAACAGATTCATATCTGGGAAGTGTTAATGGAAGTGAACTTCATGTTGTTTCACGTCAGCTGATCTCTTTGCAGACAGCAGTTTGAGGGTGAAAGATGTGATCAAGGACTTTCACCCTGGAGGTCGGCTGGCCCAGCACAGCTTTGGAGAGGTCAGTCATTGTCACTGCTCCTATGGACACAGATCTTTGTGGCTACACTTTACTTTACAAATTGATCATTTCCCATTTCTTCTAATAGATTTTGTAGGAATTTTCCTGAAGAAAACTATTTGTACTAATTATTGGGAAAATTTGATTTTTTCCTGCAAAAATTGAATTAATGCAAATGTTACACTAACACTTCTTTTGTCCCTGTGCCTCCTCTGGGCTACTTTGATTCCTCTCCTCAGTGTATGGATGCAGTGGGTTTCTGTCTCTTTCTCAAGACGTATCTAGAGGTGGATGACTTTCCCACAGATTTCTGCCAACGCCTTTTTCGCTATTTTCAACACGTAGAGCAGGAAGGGAACACGAAGAGTCCGTTACCTAAAGGAGGTAAATCACTCTGCATGTCTGAGCAGGTGTTTAGAGGAAATACTTTGAGCTCCACAGTCACGCTCAGCTCAGATCATGATTGGTAATACACCTTAGAACGTCTTTGATATCATTTCCTGTTGGACGCTTTTTCCAACGCCCACCTGTTTGTTTGTCTGTTTTTTATCTTGTAGCGCTGCGTCACAGGAATGTGGCTGCAGGCGTAGCTCTGGAGATTAGTGCACCTGTTCCAATAACCAACCTCTGATAAAATGCTCACTTTTATACTGCTGTTCCATCAGGAACTTAAAGAAAAAACACCATACTGTTTTAATAATGTAATAAAGGTTTCCAGTTTGGTCAGAAGGTTCTGTACATTTCTTTACTTTCAGGAGGGGTCTTTCTTCGTGATGTGTCCTGCTACTTCTCAGTGCTGGAGGAAGGACAGCCACGAGAGAAGCTTGAATGTTGGTGTCATCTGCCTCTTGAACATTTTGTGGTGTTTATTATGGTGTAACTGCCTTGTACATACATTCACCACTGAATGATTAAGATTGATTATTTGGAAGGTCAGAGAAAGTGAAGAAACAATGGCAGGATCACTGATTTTCTGTGTTGTGTTTCTAGTTACTTTTAAACTTTACGACAAAGACAACAACGGACTCCTGGACAGCTCTGTAAGTTACTCCAAGTCACTGACAAGTTTCCCACAAATTCACAGAAATTTCACATTTTCTGTTTGAAACTAGTTCTGCAAAGTGTCTCTGGTGATCATTGACCTCTGAACTGACACTTAAAACAGCCTGAAAACGTCAACGTCACATTATTGGGATCTCAAAAAAGTTTCTATCTGCACTTTGAAGTTTATTTGCAAATTGAGATAGTAGAAGGTGACAGAAAGTGAACAGGCAGCTCGTGTACTGTATATATTGTGGTGTCACGGATGCTGACATGGACACAATCACGGCAGCACCACCACAAATATGTCCAACCTATGAATCAAGGCGAGTTAATACATTTAACCTCACGCCCCTGCTTATCTGCGACAGATTTGAAAAAGCCTTACTTAAGTACTTTACAGTCCAATAAACATAAACCGGCTCATTATGCAACAACAAGTCCCTATTTATCCAAAAGAGAAAATGAAAACAGCTTTCAAGCCAATCATGTGACACTGAAAAGCAAAGTAAGTAAGACCCAACTGCATTTGGATTACAGTTTCAACTTTTGTCGGCAGATAGTTTCAGAAAAAAAAAAAAAATTTAATTAAATTTTAAAAAATGTTTTCAGTAACACACATGATTTTTTTTTTTTTTTGAGTAGTTAGTTTTGGATGCACAGCACACAGCAGGATTTTCATAGACCATGAGGCTACTGTGAATGTGACCTCTGTTGTCTCTCCGTCAGGAAGTGGATCGTATAATCACCCAGATGATGCGGGCTGGTGATTACCTGGGCTGGGATGTGACTGAGCTCAGACCAGTATGAGACTGCTTCTTTCTATCAGAAAATCACTTGCTATCCCAGAAAAGGTTTTGAAGTTGTTATTCGTTACTATGAAGTTGTTCTGAGGAAGATAGTTTCATTACAGCAGCTGAGAGCTTCATGAGTTTGTGAATGCAACAAAAAACTACTTGAGATTCAATAAAAGGATCACAGATGACAAATAATCAGTACATGTTTGTGGTTGTGCAGGTGCTCAAAGACATGATGACAGCCATCGATCTGGACGACAGTGGGACCGTCACGCTGGAAGAATGGGTGAAGGGAGGCATGAACAATGTACCTTTACTTGTTCTCCTTGGACTGAAGGTAAGAAAAAGAAAAGTACTGGACATACAACATTTTACAGTCTCACTAGAACCTCAGTTGTTTTGTTAATGTTGCTTTTTGCGAACACCTTGAGGACACAGCACTACTGCTCGTGCTCAAGTCCTTTGTAATGTCGTCCCCCACCCACAGATGACAGAGCGGGATGGGCAACATATTTGGAGGATGAAGCACTTTAACAAGCCGACCTACTGTAGTGTGTGTCAGGGCATGCTGCTCGGCCTCGGGAAGCAAGGACTCTGCTGCACCTGTAAGAGCTCACAGCCGCCACCAGGGCGCAGACATGTACCTCATACACAGTAACAATTAACTGGGGGAGTCAAACCTTTCCAATTTACTTTCCAATTTACTTGTATCGTCTGTTATTTGTCAGGGTCATAATTAATACATATAATTAGTTATAAAATAATATATAAAATAATATATAAGTTATATAATTCTAGTAGAGAACTTTTATGATTACTTCTGTTATATGGGTCTATTTTTCTTCCCACAGGTTGCAAGTACACCGTCCACAGTCAGTGTGCCAACAAGAATCCCGAAGCCTGTGCTCGTACCTTTGTCAAATCTAAAAAGGAGATTAGTGTAAGAAAGCACAATGATCCCTTTTCACTTCCAGTTCCCTCTATTGGTTTTTATTATATATATATATACACATTATATTTTTAGGAGAATACATTCATGCCTGTTCTCTTTTTTCCAAATGGCAGCGAATGTAAACACATTAACAACATTAGGGTGCATTAGTCAGTTATAAGTGGAGCCCATCAGTGTTTTTTTTTTTTTTTTTTTTCTTTTTAAGTGCGGATTACAGCCGGCACAGTCTGCTCCGTACATCTGGTAAATGTCCTAATTTTGCACAAGCGTAGACAATGATCTGTTCACTGTCTTTTTCCAGTGGTGTGTCAAAGCCTCAACTCACTGATTCACAATATCTGTAATGGATCATAACACTGAGCTGCCCAAAATGTTTCAGCTGCTTGGAAAGGTTTGAGGTGCCAGTGTGCTCTAGGGATACTTGATCTGGTGATGCATGTCTGCCAAGGCGATGGTTATCCAAAAAGTCATAAATCTGAAGTCGTCTCTAACCTCGACAGCTGCTCTTGAGGAAGGTGTGGTCTGTGCTGATTCTTTTTAAGTAAATAATGATGTAATTTTTCCTGCAGTCATTCAGGGCTGGATTGTTTTGTTGGCACCATAGCGGTGAACATTAAAATTTGTGTATGCAGCTGAATTTGATCAGCACCATAAGACCTTCCAGTAGAAGAGAATAACATCGGGTATTGCAGTCACTTCTATAAAGGGTGTTAAAAGGGTGAAAAGTATAATAATAATACTAAATTAAGTGGGACAACACCTCTTGCTTCTATTCCTCTGTGTCTCAGGTAGCAGCTCACGACTGGATCAGAGCTGACTGTAACTCTACCAAGTGTCAGGTCTGCCACAAGAAGATCAAAACTTTAGTAGGGAGGCGTTGTGTGTGGTGCCAGGAGATGGTGAGGATTGTGTTTGTTTTTGTACATTAATGCACAAATTAGAGAGGATCACTTCTGTCTGTGTTCACAGAGGCTTGTTTCTTTTTAAGCGTCACGATGAGTGTCTTTTCTCGGGCTTATCGACCTGTGATTGTGGACCACTGAGAGATCATATACTGCCTCCTTGGGCCATATACGCCGTCTCAAAGGTAAAATGAGCAGCTTAACTAAAAATTGGGGAAAAAAAAAAGGGAAATTTGAATTATTATTATTAGTTGTCTGTCGGTTAATTGTCCTTTGTTTCCTTCAGGAGGAGGATACCAACCTGTTAAATGTTACCCCTGACGGCCACATCCTGCAGGTCTGCCTTTATCAAATCTTCCTACAGACTTTAATTTCTTTTCCAACTGTACACCCATGTGTTTTCTCTGCTAGGTCTCTTTCAAGTTGTCTGCTCAAACTACCATCTGCATACCGTTGCTTTTTGGGAGAATCTCCAATTTTATCGATTCGTCATATTATTTATATATTTATTATTATTATTATTATTTTTGTGGGGGGATTTCATGTTTAAACTCTGCTAACGTCTTTGTTGTTTATTCAGCTCAGTTCAGTCATGGAAAAATACAACTGTGATGGTTTTGTCTGCATCTGCAGAGAAAGGCCTTTGATCCAACGCTCAAGTCTAAAGCGATTCACCAACCCAAAATGTATATTTTTAGTGTCAGACACTTACCTCCTGTAAGCTTGAGAAGCAGGTGTTATGTTTGTTTTTAACATATGGTAATGATAACAAGTTGTCACAGCCAAACAAAAAAAAAAAACAACCAAACTTTCTCAAAAGACACTTGCAGCATAATCCACTTCACTGACGTCTGTCCTGTCTGTTGAGTTTGTCCACACTCATGTTTGATATATGTCTGAATACACTGCTTGTGTTTGTATGGACATTCACAACATTTTCCAGCTGAATAAAATCTAAAAATATCTGCTGTTGCCATTACAGTACATCACCCTCGCCTTGAAGGGTGATGATGATGATGATGATGATGATGATGCCTCAAAGTTAAGAAAATTATCAAATAAATTGAAAAACATGAGCAGTTTATGAAATGAATATTAATCCTTTGCAGTCGCTTGAATGGCAGCATGTGTCCATCGGTCCACACGCTGAAACAAAGATTTGCCAGCTGATTTAAACAGTCCATTGGATCTTAATCAGTTGCACATTTTTCTACAGATTGTTCCGATTCCTGACACCCATCCTCTGTTGGTGTTTGTAAACCCAAAAAGTGGAGGAAAGCAGGGTGAAAGGTGAGCAGCTCAGTGTCATGATATGGATAAATGATCAGTATAGCAGCATAATGTTTTTATACAATATATTATCAATACACAGGCTTCTCATGCGACATATTTCTTTTCTGAATTACACAGATATTATGATGTGTTGTTGCAGTACATCTGTTTTTATACCATGACTGTCATTGGCAATTCATTGTGATAGTATATTTTTAATAGTTCCCCTATGATTTCTCTTTCTGTCTGTATGTTTTCCACAGAGTGCTCAGGAAGTTTCAGTACCTGCTGAACCCACGTCAAGTCTACAACCTTTCCAACGGAGGTCCTGCACCAGGGTACTGAGCACCTTCATTACTGTGGAACTGGCAGATTGTCCGTCCACTTTTCTTCACATTAACTTTGACTTTGTCCTTTAGACTGCAGTTCTTCCACAATCTGCGTGAATACAGGATCTTGGTGTGTGGAGGAGACGGGACAGTTGGGTGGCTCCTGGATGCTATAGGTACTGCGGGGCCCTCTGGGTCTCTGTGAGCTCAGCTGACTGAGATAAATATCTCTAAGGCTAAATAATGTACCCGTGATTTCAGACAAAGCGGACCTCCAGGTGAATCCTCCAGTAGCTGTCCTGCCTCTTGGTACTGGGAACGACCTGGCACGCTGTCTGCGCTGGGGAGGAGGTAAAACCATGAGCACCTCTAAACCACACAACTTTCACTCAGGTATTGGAACTGACATTGGCGCCATATGTTATATACTCATCCTGCTTGTTTTGTAATTAATAAAGGCTATGAGGGGTCAGACTTGAGAGAGATCCTGAAGGAGATTGAGGCCAGCGAGATGGTTCCCATGGACCGCTGGAGCGTCCAGGTGATACCAGAAGACCCCCAAGAGGCAGGAGACCCCGTACCCTATGAGATCATCAACAACTACTTCTCTATTGGAGTGGTCAGTCACTATCTCAAAAAGGAGGAATAAGAGCGCACATACCCCTTAATTATTAAATTAATTTCTTCAGTCCTATAAGCAATGTTTAATCATAGAAAAATCTGTTAATTTCTTCTTGACATAAACAGAAAGTGGAATATCTTGCTTAAAATATGACTTATTATGATTGTATTTGTGTCCATGTGAGCAGGACGCCTCTATTGCTCATCGTTTCCACTCCATGAGAGAGAAACACCCCCAGAGGTTCAATAGCAGGTGGGGATTCACATGAACTGTGTGAGTGTTTTCCAATCAAAACTGTAACAGAGGTCATTTTAAAAAAGTATGTTTGTTTTTCTTTCATTTTTAAGAATGAAGAACAAACTTTGGTATTTTGAGTTTGCCACTTCTGAGACCATCTCTGCCTCTTGTAAGAAGCTGAAGGACTGTCTCGTGATTGAGGTGAAAAATGCTGCTGTTTCACCAAAACTAATCATTTATAACTCAAATACTTGCTCATGTTTCAAGTCTAGCTTTTGTTTAGTTGTGTATAAACAAAAGAACCCGTTGTTGTGCCTCCACCAGTGCTGTGGGAGACAACTGGACCTGAGCAGCATGTCCCTGGAGGGCATAGCTATCCTCAACATACCCAGCATGCACGGGGGCTCCAACCTCTGGGGCGAGTCCAAGAAGCCTGATGGTGTGCCAGAGGTGGAGCACAGTGAGGTTATCAATGACCCCGAACTTCTTAAAACTATCTCACAGGGTGAGGTGTGGTTGGTTGGACCATCTGTACTCTCCTAAATCACCTAATTTATGGTGTTCAAATATTATCAATGGGCCCTCCCTGCCTACTTGTGTGCAGATTTAATCCCTTCACGTCTTCTGTGTGTGTGTTTCGTCATTCTGCAGACATAAGCGATAAGCGTTTGGAGGTGGTGGGGCTGGAGGGAGCTATAGAGATGGGACAAATCTACACTGGGCTGAAGAGCGCCGGGCACAGACTGGCACAGACCTCTCAAATTACCATCAGGTTGTGTACTTTTACCCACAGGCGGATGACACACATAACAAGAATAACTGACTGTTATTTCATCCCTCTCCATGCCATGTGGTCTGGTGTAAACAGGTACACATTTGGACATGATGTTCACATATAAGTGATACAGGATAATTACATCTCACTGTCACTCCTTCCTGTGTGCAGGACAACCAAAGCCCTGCCCATGCAGATCGACGGGGAGCCTTGGATGCAACCTCCTTGTACTGTAAGTTTTATGAACCGCTCAAATCCAGTGTTAATGGTGAAGACTCAGACCCTGCATTAAGATTCGTTCAAGATAGTGGCAACAACACTGCAGAATGCTACATCTTTAGCTCAGTGATTAAACATAATCATACATTTATTTTGATTACTGTGGCAGAGACACGTTACTACAACAATTTCCCCATGGGGACAAATAAAATACTACTACTACTACTACTACAACAGCGCAGATAACAGCAAAAATATTTCCATTAGTGTAGCATACCTCCAGCTTATGAATCACACTGTGCTCATCAGATATGTATCAGTTTCAAGGAATATGAGCAAACATAATTAGTTCACCAAAATTCTGCTTACTGATTTGTCATAGATCCAAATCAATCACAAGAACCAGGCTAACATGCTCATGGCTGCACCAACCAAACCATCCAGCTTCTTTCACCTCAAGTAGAGCAGCGCTTCCACTCCATCCTCCAGTCTGCACACGGCCACAGCGGACCACCTATATTACTATGAAAATGAGTGTGTAACTGTGTGCTTTTATTATTAAGTGTTGATGTGTGTGTCTTTTGCACGTAATCCCTGATATGACTGAACTATTTCAGAGGACAGACAAATTGGACTTATGCAGCGATCACACTGACAGACCAACGTAGACGTGCAAATCTCACTACTCAGTCTGATCACTGCTATTGTGTGCCAACTTAAATGTAATGCACCCATTTGTTGTGTTTGTAAATAAAAGAGCTAAGTGTGTCTACAGTACATGAATAGGCAATATATATATATATATATATATATATATATATATATTTTATGTTGCAATCGCTTTTTCTATGGCTAATCAAATTTACAGTAGTGTGTCATTGAATTTCACCTGTTGTTCCCAATGCAGCTAGTGATGACCTGGCTTTGTTTGGACCTGCATGAGCTCACAGCAGCATAACTTGTTCAACAACACTATCCTACCTGTCTGCTCAGATACCTCTCAGTGTCAGTGTTCATCCAACTGAAAGAGAAATATACAATGTATTTAATTCTGGTTTTACTGTCTCTTAAATAGGTGAGATAATGATTAATGATAATGCAAGAAACATTTGATGAATGCGGTCTTATAAAGTTCTGCTCTTCAGTTATAACTGAGTTCTGAAAGTGTTGGTTTGGTACACCTCTCCTAGATTTACCAAGTCGTGTATAGAAAACTTCCTCAGTGTTGTTGTCCTGTAACTTCGACGACATGTTACGTCTTTGGGATCAGGCTTTTTAAAAACCGTCAAAAAACACACAGAAACTGTGACTAATCTAACGAAACATTGCTGATTACAAGTAATGAAACTGAGCAAAAATGTGTTGGAAGTTAATCAAATTAATCTATTTCGTGAGTCAGTCTTGTGTTGGATATTCGGTGTACTTGTAACATGTAACATGCTTGTATGTTCATTTATTGTCTTAATGTCAAATTGTGTAGCTGTCATTGGCATATGTGTCTTGATGGTAGTGATGTCAGTGATCAGTCATGCAGCATTACGTTGACAACATATATTGGATTGCCCTCAGACTGATTATCTGGTGAATAGACAGTTAAAGAAATAATTACAGTCTGTTGCCCCACCACAAGTTTGAATTTACAAAGGGATTTACTTTACACCGGTACCATTAGATGCTACAGTACTTATTATGAGGATACCTAGTTTTCATCAAAATCTTTAAAAGGACAAATGGCGGCATATTCAAAAGTTTACTAAATTACAGATGTATCTTTGTAACATACTCCTCTGCTAACAGCAAAACAGAAAAAGAGGCTATTTGCATGTAAAAAAAAAAAAAATGTGTTGCTTATCTGTCATAAATATAGTTGTCAACAATGCTTCTGTTTTGTGTTGACTTGTGTTAAATATTATTTCTATGCATTCTTCCTGTAAATACAGTCCACTTATTGAAATTCTAAGGAATGCTCAAATCTTCCTAATATCAAAGCATGACAGCGTACAGCGAGGCAGACTTTGGAGTGTGTGTGTGTGTGTGTGTGCGCGCGTGAGGCTTGCACACTCTTGGTAGACATATGTCACTGACTGCATCGGGGATGAGAGGGAAGCAGGTGGAAATGAAAGATGAAAAATATATTTCCTGCAAATGAAAATCAAATGCAAATCTAAAAAAGTAAGTGCAATAATCTCACATTTATATGTGAAATCTAGCTGGACTTGTTTTGAGTATAAAAGGAATTATCTAGCGCTGACACAGCAAGACTAAATAAGTACTTGTAAATGTCACTCACTGTCAGATCAGAGGCTTTTACCTTAGTTTCAGTTATTAAAAGTTGACACATTGGGTGTGTCTGACCAAACTTCAGTCAGTTTGTCAATTATCTTGTCTATCAAAATATGTCAACTCTAACATATGATAAATTATGTTAACCTGTTTTCAACACAAACAGACTAGTTGAAACAAGACAGTGGTCATGCTTCAGGTGCAATACCACTGTTCTGGAATAATGCATTGTAAGTATTGTCTGGAATAATATATAATATTATATTATAATTGTTAATGCAGTAATGTGTTAGCATAATTTTAATGTTGCAGCAGGTAAAGGTGGGGCTGATTGTAATTACACTTCATACTGCTGGTTAGTAGTAGAGAGTACTCACGAGCCCCCAGTTGAGTGCTGCTGTGCTGGGCTTCACCCTTGAAAATATGTGTGTATGTGAGTGTTGCCTCCATGCGACTGGAAGTCACTACAGGAGGAGGCCCTGACTGTTGTCAGCGCTTATACACGGAGTATCAGGCCTTCATGAAGTCAATGGTTTGGGTACTGGAACGGGCACCACCTGGGGTCTTCAGTGTTGCATGGAGGTTCAGGACAGGACACCACCATGTTCCTGGTGGGTGTTGGCTTCGGCCATGCTTGTCCCTTGTCACCAATCCTTTTTGTAATTTTCATGGACAGGATTTCAAAGTGCAGCCGGGTGGAAGAGTGTTTCCAGTCTGCTATTTGTAGATGATGCGGTTCAGTTGGCCTCATCAGACCAGAACCTTCAACATGTAGTGGAGCAGTTTTCAGCCCAAGTTTTCAGCCCCAGTGCATACCCCGATCTGTTTGTTATTTTATGTTCATATATAAAGTAGCATTGTACTCAAACCGCTGTAATTATGTCCATTCACTCCCGGCCAGTCTCATTAGCTGCAGGCTCTCCACTCCTCAGATAAAATCTCACCTGCTTCTCACCCTGAACGATCTGTTTCACTTTCGTCATATTTAAAAATGAAACAAGATGATGCCCAAAGGTCCCCTGAGAGGGTTCAAGTTTGCATGTGCAGAGAGAAGTTATGAAGTTATGGTTTTTAGGTGATGCTTAAATTGATACTGACGTATGAAGCTTTTACTGTGACATGCATACTGCAAATTGTCTAAAGATGACATTACAGTATGAAATGGTCTGCGATTTCACATTTCTTGAATTCAAGGCATAAATTGTTGTAATTATCATATTCTGGAGGTCAGGATTAATTATGTTAAAAGACAAAGTATGCAGTCTGTGTGGAGAGGACAGATTTTCTCTTATAATCATCTTTTGCCAAATGTATACAACAAAATTGATCATTAATAACCATTCGAAAAGTGATACCTTGTCTTATGAAGTCAAATATTATTGCTTAAACTGGATCATATGTGTCATCTTTTTGTTTTGTTTTCTTCATAAGGCTACATTAGAGATTGCAGTGATAAAATTTCATATAGAGTCAAAATGACTCAAAGTATCCAAATCAGTCAATCACTTAATTTGTCTTCAAAGAGCAATTGGTTGTGCAGCAGTTAAACAGAAACACAGGATTAAACAAACAGCTCTTAAACACATCATCACAAAGTAAGAGTCAGTGCAGTTTATAAAACAATCAAGGTTCATTTAGTTGCTGGTTTGGAGCTTTCAGTCATATCACATGAGGTAGATGTTCGACTTTCCAGGTTTTGATTTGATTTAGCCTCTGTGTATACTCATGTGAGTTAAAAATTGTTATACATTTTTGGTTTGATTCAGAAGTTTTTATTTCAAAATGTGTACAGGAGTAATAGTATGAAATAATTACAGTTATTTTCTGAACGGATATGTGTGTTCATGGTACCTTTTCCTCCAAGAGTTTTGTTGAAATTTTGAAGAGGGTATTTCTAGCCCTTCTGTGAATTTATTGTATTTTATGAAGAAACCTTACAGGTGTTACCTGGTATGCCCTGTGATACCACACTTCCCTGCTGTAAACGTGTAAAATCTCTATATTTCCACTCAGAAAACGTCTGCACCTCCAATCTGCGGCTATTTTTAGCATTTTTCATCCAGTAATAGCCCCACGTGAGCTCCCATGTCGTTTGTTGGTTTATATTTAGAACGCACGCTCCCCCGGCTCTTGCGTCAATGGAATCCCGTACGTGCGTCACACGGAGGACGTCGGTCTAGAACGCTACACTGATTGGCTGGCGTCCCGGAACGTTCCACCGCCCCGTTTACCATTTATGGGCATAGGCCCGCCTTTTTGTCGACGCAGCCAAAATAAAACAAGAGTATATGGAGCCGTAAGCGTTGGTCTGACCCAGTGTGTATGTGCGAGTGTGTTTGAATGAGTGTGTGTGCCGACAGCAGCTGGCAGAGGTGACATTCATCTGTTTCGCTGATTTGGAATAAATGAAAAACCTAAAAATCCGGATATTTACATGAACCAGGTGAGTGAAAGTTTACTATTTGTTTATTTATTCAGGGGGCCACATTTATGCTTATGTTAGACTGTAGATGCATGCCGTCATGTTTCTTTATAATTACTTTCATAATCATTTAAGCTCATAGAAAAAGACTGACTGGGCTGCTATTTCATCCGTTAAACATTTGCACCCTTATACACAAATTAATTTGATAGTTTGGTGGGAAATAATGTTTAAAGGTGTCATTCATGGGTAGCAGTCAGAGCTGTAGACTTAGTTGCAAGTTTATTGGGCACACCAATCTCAGAATGAGAATGAGATTTATTGTCACTTCCATAGTATATAGTATATAGTAAAACTAAGAAACACTGTATAGCCCTGCAATAAATCCTACCTTCATGAGGATCAGTTTTGTTGAAACTATTTTAGAAAGGTGTTTTATGTAACCCATTGATATAATTGGTGTGTGGACAAAACATTACAAACAACACCATACCAGCAGAGCAAACTACAGCCTCCAAGCTGACCATAAAGTTGAATGAACATCTTTGAATGAACATTAGTCTTAGCTAGGTGTACCTAATAAAACTGGCAACTAAGTGTAATTTAATTATTATGGAAACTCACATTTGTGTTATATGAAAACTGAGTTAAAAGTTGTGAAAACTGAGTATATTTTTTAATTAGTGAGGAAATATCCCAGAGTGCAACTAATTAAGTAACCCCTGCTAGTAATATCACTGCTCCTGCAACTGTACCATGAGCAGCCTGCTGAAAATCTAGTGTCTAGTGTCTTGTGCAACTGTTAGCAGCTGTCTGGTCGACATTCTCAAGTAAATAGTTCAGAGCTCATGTCTGTATGTGTTCATTTTAATAAATTCCATGATATTACGTGCTACATGTTTTATGTAGGGGGTCCATTACTATTCTTGTAAGATGTGAAGCACATTTAGTACTGAAAAACTCATATCGTGAGAGAGTTAGCACTGGTGGATACACTCCTGTTCACCCAATGACACACACACACAAACAGGCTTTGCCACCTTTCCCATCTCAGCTGGCATACAGCCCACTGTGAAATACAATCTGCAACACTCCCTGGTACAGCGCCTGTGAAGGAGGGTTGCCCTCCAATGAAGGATGTTTTCAGAGCATTAACAGCCAGTAACAAAATATCTGACAATATCTGATTGCTCCACTGGACCACCCTCTGCATTTTGTAAAGAGGACTAATAGGCCCTGGATCTAGACAAATGGCATGCAGGGAAATGAGACAGTGTATGTTGAGGGTGCTAATGTAGGCTACTGTTTGGATGGGTCTAGAGAGAGCGTTAAAAATGCTGGCTAAATGATTCAAGCAATATCTCATTTACTACAAATGTTTAAAAAATCAACTCTTTAACAGCTCCAGTTATCCCCAGTGATATCACTCACTTGCTCCTATTTTGACAAAGTAAACCTAAAAACGTATCGCAAATGATTGTTTTACCACATTTACATACACAGAGACTTTGTTTGAATAAATTAGACATTTGGTTAGATTAATAATGCATATTTAGTATGTATAGATGTGAACAATATTTATCTTACATAGACATCATCAACATCAGGGTTTGTTTTCATCTGTAGTAATTGTTGCTGTCCTCTGTTCCAGCGATGCCCTGTGTACAAACCCAGTATCCATCCCTGCCCCATGACAACTACTTCAGCTCTGAGTTTTTGAATCCTGACCTCAGTGCCAAACTGGTGATGGACATCAGTGGCCAAAAGGACCAGCTGTCTACATCTTCGTTGCCCAGCATCAACACCTTAGTGGAAAATGGCTATGTGGGGGAGTTTGATGCTTATTCCTGCAAGATTACCACCTCTCCTCCCGCCTCTACAGTTTCATTCAATCATGCCGCGGTAGCTGAAAGCTCCAGCCCTCAGATGCAGAACCAGGCTTTCAAGCTGGATGATCTCCAGGTGTATGGCTGTTACCCAGGTTCCTTTGCGCTCAGCTGCTTCGATGAAACACTGTCGTCATGTGGCTCAGACTACTATGGCAGCCCAGTTTACGCTGCTGCTTCTCCTCTAACACCCGGCTTTCAGACCCAGTCTGCACCTGTCTGGGATTCCCCTTTCAGCCCCTACCCCTCAGCCCCCCCCTCCTCTGTGGGTGATAAGGCCGCCATGGCTCAGCAGCTCTCTTTTTTCACCTTCAGCCCCACACCAGAGCAGCACTCCCCCCTGGGGCATCATCAGGATGCTCAGGCAGGCCAGGATGATCCTTTCTTCTTGTCTCACCAGCAGCATGTTTCTCCACTTCATTGTCCCCCCATGTCCCTGGAACATGGACCTCTGGAAAGCCCCAGGATAGTGGAGGGGGCAATGACGTCTCCTAAAAGCCACAACCCAGGCTCCAGTGAGGGCCGCTGTGCAGTTTGTGGTGACAATGCATCCTGTCAGCACTATGGAGTCCGCACCTGTGAGGGCTGCAAAGGTTTCTTCAAGGTAAACAGATGAGCAGCACTTTGCAAGTTAAATCTACAGTTTAAATAGAGTATAAAACACAATAAACCTGCAATCATTGAGGTTCATCATGCTGAGTAGAATAAACGTCCAATCACTGTGATATTACCTTATCACAGATATATATACTGGTATTTAAGTGTATGTTGTCCATTATGTAAAGACATTTTTGAGGAAGTTCAGAAACAGTGACACCATTACATAGTGGCTGTCAGAGAACACTGACATGCTTATTTTTCAACTGTAAAATATCCTGTACAGTCTGAAAAGCAAGTATATCCTTATTTTAAAAGTTAGCTTACGTTATGTATCTATTTAAAAAAGAAAATTAATATGGGCAGATGTATTACTGGATTGTTTGAGATCTTAAAAAAAAACAAAAACAGCACAGCTTGACTAAACTACTTTGTTAATCAGATTAAATATATACATTAATATCGGGCATCTACCTGAAATTTTCACTGGCTGCTTCCTATATGCGTTTTATCCTGTTAGAAATGCAAGTTTTTTGGACTTGCCAATATATTGGCATCAAATGATAAATTCAATGTTGCATTTCTATAATTTATAATAATGTCACTTTTTCCATGTTTGACAGCGAACTGTACAGAAAAACGCAAAGTATGTGTGCCTTGCCAATAAAGACTGTCCGGTGGACAAGAGGAGGAGGAACCGCTGCCAGTTCTGCCGTTTCCAGAAATGTCTTGCAGTGGGAATGGTCAAAGAAGGTAATGCGATGTCAGAATCTCTTAAAGCTTTCAGTGACTAATGAATGATGACAAGAAACTGGGGTTTGTAATGACAGTCTGGTGAAACCAAAGCTAGGAATGACAGATATGTAACCAGAGCTCTAAAGTGCCATCTGCAGAAAAAAGGGAAACCGAAACTGATAGAACAGTTGTTTTTCAAAGTGTGGGGTGCAGAGACGGCCACATGAGAGTCATAAATGTGTACTTTAAGTGTTCCTTTTCTTTTTTCTGTCCCTCTCTTAGTTGTGCGCACAGACAGCCTCAAAGGTCGCCGGGGTCGCCTGCCTTCTAAACCCAAGACTGTGGCTGAGGCTTCGTCCACGACCCCGAGTGTAAACATCATATCTTCGCTTGTCAGGGCACATTTAGACTCAAACCCGAGCATTGGGAAGCTTGACTACTCCAAGGTAAATCTCAACACTTGCTGCCTGACCAGAGCTCTTTTACACTGATCAGATTGGTTAAATGACAGAATGAAAATTAAGTCAGCAAAGAGTTCTTTTTTTGGCACTGACCCTTGCTTCCTGTCCCTCTTCAGTACCAGGAGACAGTGGACAATCTGAAAGAAAAGGAGGATGCTGGTGATATCCAGCAGTTTTATGACCTGCTGACTGGTGCCTTGGATGTTATCAGGAACTGGGCTGAAACCATCCCAGGATTCACAGACTTCTGCACAGAGGACCAGGAGCTGCTCCTTGAATCTGCCTTTGTTGAGCTCTTCATCCTCCGACTTGCATACAGGTTGGCTTCCTTTACGGTTAAAAAAAAAAAAAGCCCTGTTAACTATTATTTCTCTAGACTGATGTTGACCTTTCAATTGTACTAATGGCTTGGAACTGTGCAGGTCAAATCCAGAGAAGAACAAATTAATCTTCTGCAACGGCGTGGTCCTCCACCGACTGCAGTGTGTTCGCAGTTTTGGTGACTGGATCGACTCCATCATGGATTTCTCCCAGAGTCTTCACCGCATGAACTTAGACATCTCCTTGTTTGCCTGCCTTTCGGCGCTTGTTATCATCACTGGTGAGGGCTTTTATTTACTTTTTATGTTTATGAATCTCCCTGCATTTCAGTTTTATATTATATTCAGGACTGTTTCTTATAAGAACATCTTTTGCACCTAGATCGCCATGGCCTCAAAGAACCCAAACGGGTTGAGGACTTTCAAAATCATCTCATCAATTGTTTGAGGGAACACGTGAGTGGAAACGGATCAGAGCCGAGCAGGACCCAGCCCAACTATCTTTCTCGTCTTCTGGGCAAACTCCCTGAACTGAGGACTCTGTGCACACAAGGCCTGCAGCGTATATTCTACCTTAAACTGGAGGACCTGGTCCCACCTCCACCAATTGTGGAGAAAATCTTCATGGATACTCTGCCGTTCTGAAAAATATCAACACAAACATGTTATTTGTAAAAAATGGAGATGGAAAGCACCCAATGTGAGGTTTTATCACTGGACTCTACTGGTGAACCTCTTTCAAGCACACTGACCTGTGTGTTGATAGACATCTGACATTGTTCAAGAGACCATTATTTTTCTAACATTAACTTTTAAAATTGAATATGGTATCTGTGTGAGTACTACATAAGGATTTATTTCAGTTCCATGAAACTGTCATAGACAGAACTGACAGAACTGAAATGGTATAAACAGTTCAGGACACAGTTTATATATTTTTCGTGTGCATGTGTAAAATGACTTTATTGCTGTGCTAGATGTGTGAATGTTGCTATGCAGACATGGTATGGCAAGGGTACTTGGGTAGATGCAATGCAGTGTTACATACTAAGAAACACACTAATTTCTTAAAAACCATGTTTTTAAAATTTGCTTTTTGACCCCACTAAGAAGCTGAGGTAGTAGATTATTTGGTATAAAAAGGGCAGAGAGAATCACAAGTCCTGGTTGTTAAGAAAAAACTGTGGAGTCCTACTTTTCAGAAGGGAAATATTTACTAATTTCTCTGTATCACAAAACATAGTTTTAGTCATAATCATGCTCCTGTGGAAGGTCTCGGACCAAAGTTTACGCTTATTTTGATACTACCAGTTACAAACCTTATTGCCTTACGCTAAACAAAATGTTCCACCATAACTCTTGCGCTGCCATTTTGCAACACCTTGTAAAGGATAATGCTGGCAGAGCTCCTGTTGAACCACATGTCCCTGTAATAACATTTTTCTTGGGCTTTTGAGAACAAAAATGGAGTTGTTGAATGAAAATGTAAAGTGCCTTTTATAAAACCTCAGCCCGTGAACCACAAGTGACACTAAGTGAATTTTCATTCCAAATATCACATACAGTGAGCCCTATTTGTTATAGGCATGAAAAAAGATGTTCACCATTAGAAATCACACTGAACTCATCGCTGATGAAGATGATTTCTGGGCTGTGCCAGCTTTTGATGTGAAGTGCCTGAGGCATGTGACTGTTGATACAGTTTGATATAGAGCATACAATACTTGAACGCACACTTCATAATGCTAAACTGGAAGGGCATCAAGTGAGGCCAGGTGGTTTTGGATCTACAAGAATTAAATCCTGTTCACATGTTCATGAAGCAGTGGAAGTTATAATTAGCTGTCCATCTTGAGATTAAATTATGTGAGAGCACATTTCAGAGAGTCCTCGTATCCACAATTAAAGTATAACATTTCTACTAGTTTGATACATGGAAAAATCCCACACTTGAAAATTCATATGCATAGACAGACATTTTATGTTTTACATCAACTGGTTTCTTCTCGTTGGATGTTACACACAGATACTTCACCTTTCATGTGTTTTGAACCTCAACTCTGTTGAAGTTTCTCCAACTGTCTTCCACATTTGTCTAAATCATGCAGATTTTTTATATGTTGGATTTTTTTTAAATTTCATCTCAAACTTAACTTAAAAAATACAGTACCTTAAGGAATCGCAGTGAAATGTGATGAGAAGATGAGCAGCTATGAACACTTCAAACAGTGTTCAAACAGTATGAAGAATACTTCTTTCTCCTACTGTATGAGTTTTGTTTGGGACATGTGTGTTGACTTTGACAATACTGCCTGGGCTTTTGTAAAATGGTGCAAAAGTATTCAGAGACAGAGAATATTTGATAATAAATGTTTTTTAAAAATACACCACTGTGTCATCATGTTTTCTTTGTCAGAAATTTAGTTTCTATACTGTCTCTTCAAATATATCTTTAGATTTGTTTAGTTTCAGTTGTGAAAGATGAATAATCACTTTCTCTATTGGTTTGAGTTTCATCTCTGATTGTGACTTGACAAGAGCTTCAGCCACCATTGTCTTTATAATACAAGAGGTTATAATATGCCCTCTGAGCAGTACCGTCTTCACGACAGACTGGAGGTTACACTGAGTCGCTATATGGGAAAATGACGAGATGAGCTGATGTTGGCCGGGGCAAGCTGGTTAGCATGTTAACTTCAGTGGAAGAAAAGACATGATAGAAACAAGAGTTGCTTTCCACCACTGGAGACAGCTCTGGTGAGTGAAGGAATGAAGTTTGATGCTAAACTCGCAAAGTCTCCTCTAGACTGGTAAGCAAACAGCTGTTAATGCTAACACTGGCTATGTAGCGATTGCAAAACTTACAAATAGCTCCTTTAAATCATTTTACCTTTACATCTGCAGGTTGACGACAAATGAGGTTGGGGCGAATTTCATCATGAAGCTGAAGATGGTCAAGCTTTCCTTTGCAAAGCTCCATCTCTGCACTGTTGACACAGGTAACAAGACAAGGTCAAAACCTAGTATATGGCTGGACCACCTATGGTCAAATCCTGATTTTGTAACTGCAACATTGTCTGAGAAAATCACCAAAGACATAAATTAAAGACAAAGACTGTGGTGTGATATTGGCTACATTTACTTGTAAAATGATCACTCAGAGAGAAAGTTAGAAGAGACAGACTGTCTTTCTTAATTTGAGTTTGGGGAGAGAGTGAGGGGATGAAATGCAGCAAATGGCCACAGGCCAGACTTGAACCCAGGCTGCTGCAGCAAGGTCTAAGACCAAATGACACGCACTCCAGATGAGCCACCTCGGTGCCTTGCGACACACTATCTTTCCTATTTTGTCTCTTACACAGCTCACAGCCTCCACAATGGTCTAACTCCCTCGGCCTGATATGTAAAATTGGTCATAGCTCATTTCCTGTTGCTGGTGTTTCTGTTGTTTACATGCTATTCAGATCTGCTAGTTTCTTTAGCAGTTACTGATGACCTCTTTCCCTCCCTCTCTCCTGCTCTCTCTGCTCGGTGTGTCTTATGTTTAGTTATGCCTCTGCCTCCTTTAGTAATAATGATACATGCAATGAGATTAGTTTACTCTAATCTCATTACCATCCAAACACGGTCCAGTCATGTACCAGGTTTATACCCAGTTTGTTTGAAAAAAAAGTCTCTAAATCTAGCTACAGTGTGCTAAGTTGGCAACACTGCAGGCTGTAAACACCCCCCTAAGAGAACCTGTTTGCGCCAGAAACACCAACGCAGTGACGAGGCACTCAGCTGAACAGAGGTGGTAATATGATCACTCAGTCAGTCAGTCAGTCATTCAGTCAGTCAATCAGTCAGTCAGCCAGCGATATTCCAGATTATAGGGTTGGCCCTGCTGTTGCGGTCCAGCATATCCTCACTATTGTGTAGTGTCTATTTTGGTGGTTTAGTGAGAACCAGGATCATTAGTACAGTGGCCACAACCTGGCCACTACCCGCACAAAGTGTCAGACTTTCAGTGTGCTGTTTTTGTTTCTAATGTAAACATGCTGGACGTGGACATCTTTAACTTTTTTCGGTTTTCTCTGCCAGCATGCTCCTGGTTTGTGAAAAGCATTCACAGCTGAAATCCGTTTGAGTAGTCGCAGCATTTACATGCAAGAATGTGGTAAATGTTTACAGCCCCTAAGAATGTCTGCAACTTAATTTTTTTACTCCTTAGCATAGCCTATCTTATTCTTTATTTACAGTTTCAAACATTTCTTACAGAGAGTGTCCAGAGGACTGCAGCAGAAACGGAGGAAAACATTGCGGCAGCTGTTGCCTTCTGCCTGAAGTAGGCCTATGCCACACATGGGTGGAGGTGGCAGAAAAAGACTCTCTTAAAGGGCTTGTTAACTGAACCGTTCACCGGTGTCCAGGCTCCAACTGTGTGAATTTTGTTAAATTAATTTTTGTTTTTATTCTTCTTTTTTTTTTAAACACAGTAAGCAGGTTCAAACAAATGTTAGGGGTTTGGCTCTGTGTGACATTGGATCTCTACATATCTAAACTTGGTATAACATCATCAAGTTTCTCAGTATGTTGATTTCTCATATACAACAAACACGTGGCTGTGGTAAAACTTTCTTAAAAATTACAGTTTGAAGGCCAGCGATGGGTCTATCTGACTTTCATTTTCAACTAGAATTTAACGTTTGACCACCGTTAGAGTCCAACATCTTTCTGATGCTACATTGACATCCGGTGCCAGCTGGGCCGATACATTGCAGGAAGTAAAGCTTATTTATATTTAACACAGACCCTACTGTGCTGCATCTTTTTACATATTAATGATTTGATGAAAAGTGACCAAAAGTAGTAATTCATCTCCTTTTCACTGCATCTGTGTTGTTTTGTCACACATGGCGTTAATGTTGGCAACATCCCTGACCAGAAGAAGATGACACCGGCCCACTCTCAGCCACAGCAGACTGCAACACCGACTGCATTCAGCCGCTCGCCACCCGATCCTACTGTACACCACGTACCGGTCATCTGGATATTGGTGTTGGCAGACAGAGTGGAAAAAAAGGACAAGGGGAGAAAAGAGGAGGAGGCAATATGAAAGCTAGCTTGCATTGAGGTGTTCATTATGTTACAAAATGGCAAGCATGCTGCCCAAGTCAGATGTAATGGGAACAGCAGACGAGTACAATTTCAAAAGGAGGATTTAGATGAACGCAGCAGCTCAGTGAGTTCCTCTGGTTGTAACAAAATTTTTTTTTTTTTTTTCTGGCTGCGTGACTATCTACAGTGTTAATCCTTTTTGACTTTCAGTGTGACTTTTCATTCTTTATGGTCACGTATTCATGACACGTCAGATGTTGCCTGCTGAAGTTGCCCAAACCCAAACTCAAAATACATCCCCTGTCAATAAATCTCATGTTTGAACTCACTATGTTCCTTGACACCATCATCTTTTTCCAAAAGTGGAAAGTTACCATCTGGAGCTGCCATTGGCCCCTTAACTTTTGAGCAGACTGGTCTGACATGCAGCACTCAGCATTCAGGAACAAAGTGTAGCCTTACACCCTGCACCCTTGAGACATTATGTTCTGACTGGTAATATGTGGCTCACTTGTCATGGTGATTTGTGGCACAAACATGCCAAGCTCCATGTTTTACACCTCGCTTCTGCACCTTCTCTGACTATACAGAAAATGCTCAAGAATATGTAAAATGTTCACTGTGCTGCAAAATTTTTTTCTTGTAGCTCAGTATATTTAAGTAGTGTACTTAAGTTCAATTTTGAGGTTCTTGTACTTTACTTGAGTAGTTTATGTTGCTTTAAAGTTTTAGTTCACTACAGTTGAGATTGACTTCATTAGTTAGTGGTTTTTCTGCAGAATATCATTGTAACCACAAAAACCAAAGATGTGCTCACAAAATATAATGTGTTTTAAGAATTACCCAACAGTATAGAAATGAGGTAAAATGACCAACTAGACCATTAAAATTCTGATTAATTTTATTGTTAATGTCTTAATAACAAGACTACAGGTCTACAGCCATGCTAGCAGCTCTTTGAGGCTCTGCTCAGTTGTGCTTTGAGCTAAATGCTCATTTCAGAATGCTAACATGATGTTTAGCAGCTACAGTGTTTACGATGCTCACCATCATAATAATCTGTCATCATTCTGCTTGATAATTATACCAAATCTATTCAATATTTCTACGGAGATTTCGTTCAAAAGCACAAATGTGAACCTCAAGGCTTTAAGAAAAGTCAGTTGATCACCGAAGTCAACAGGTTTTATCCTCTGATGACGGTTAGTGTGTGTACAAAATTGAATTGTAACTCGTGTAGTAGTTGTTGGTATTACAGTCTGGACCAAGATGGTGGACAGACCGACCACCTGACATTACCATCTGTAGAGCTGCTAGCACAGCTAAAAATAATCCTGTAAAATGTTATACTGTATGATAATCTAGCACTAACAGGGGACAGTTTTGTCAGGTTTCTGTAATAGAGTACTTTTACTTTTGATACTTGAAGTATATTTTGCTGTGAGTGCTAACTTACTTTTACTCAAGAAAACCTTTAACTGTTAATGTCTGAATGTGCAGCTGCAATAAAGTTTAGAGAGATAAATCAATGAAGCACATTAAAAAAATTAAACTTCAGTTCTTTTTCTTTTACATAATTTTAAGTCGTGTAACTTGAAAATCATGCATACTGGTTTGTCTGTCTGTCTGTCTGTCTCTCTCTCTCTCTCTCTCTCTCTCTGTGTGTGTGTGTGTGTGTGTGTGTGTGTGTAGAGGATATTGTTCCAGTGGGAGGAAAGCTAATAGGTTTGTTTGTGGGGATGCTGCACCTGTCGTTTATTGATGGACTGAGCTGTAAATAACTTTGTGAAGCTGTTTAATGCTCTGTGGGGGCTTCTGTGTTTCTTTCTTTCTTTCTTTCTTTCTTTCTTTCTTTCTTTCTTTCTTTCTTTCTTTCTTTCTTTCTTTCTTTCTTTCTCCACTCTCCAATCCTTTCTATACATTGTCATGCACACACACCTACTCTTCTGCAGATACTCATCTTATTTATTTGCTAGAGTATCTCAGCACAGCAGAATCCTGCAGTATATGCTTCAGATAAAAACAAAAATGAATGTGTCAGCAGTTGGCCTGGTATTTAAAGGCGATAATGATGAACACAGAGTGTCATGTTCATTCAAACACACATTCATTTGTACACGTACTGTATATTTGAGCAACAGTACTAGTATGTATGTGGGTGTGTTGTTGAGTGTGGAAAACCCTCTATGAGTGTATTTATAGCTGGCCATTGTTGAGCCCATAGAAACCTCTGTAATTGGATCTGGTCTTGCTCACTAAGAGAGAGTCTGGTGATAAATGAGCTGGCAGACATCATTGCTCATGCCATCCCTGTGATAACTCTACGCCCCACATCACATCACGTCTTGAGCTCTTAGTCCCTGCAGGATTAAATTCATAAGTGAATGGTGAGCCTGCTGAATTATCATTCTGAAGTGTATGAGAGAAAGGGATACTGGAAACCAGTTTGCTCTGTGGATGTTTAATGGCTATCTCTATGTTTCCTTGGGTATGAACTTATATGTTGCACTTGAACAACTAATATCATATGTCAAAGCTTAAAATGATCATTATGCTGTTTTTACTAACAGAGAGGTTACTTACTTACTGTAAGATCACACCAGCCAAGTTTGGTTTGAATTACCCTAAGAAGAATATGTATAAATACTTTAAGTCTGTTTTTTATGGTGTTTGTGGCCCTGAGTCTCTATATTATAAGGGAATACAATGCACTACTATTTTGATTAAGTAATGTTTGATGAATTCACACTGTTTATTGCAATGTGAGGAATCAGTTCTGCAAACCTGTTCAATATAGAACAAGGAAAAATGTATTTGGGGCAACGCAGGTAAAGGAAAAAGAGATCAAAAGAGATCACTGACTGTTACATACCATAAACTAGAGGTTTGTTATAAGTTAAAAATCTGCTGCTTTAGAAACTGATTACTGTAAGAAAATCTGAAGATGCTGTCTGAAAAGCACAGCTAGCAAAAAAAAAAGATATCCTGTAGTTGTGTGTGTGTGTGTGTGTGTGTGTGTGTGTGTGTATGTGTGTGCGTCTCACTATGTTGGAAACTTCTCTCTGCTCAGCCGGAGAATATGAGAATGTTACAATTATAAAACAAGATTGACAGGATGGATAGTGTTGCACCAGCAGATGACAGATCCTGGCAGCATTCCCGGAAGTTATTCACAGCATAGCCCACACACACACAAACACACACACACACACACACACACACACACACACACACACACACACACACACACACACACACACACACACACACACACACACACACACACACACACACACACACACACACACACTTCAGAGAGCCCCAACATAGGGATCAAGTGCTAAGGGTTGGCAGTAGAGGAGGGGGGCTAGTGGACAGGGCGTGGTGTGAGTGCGTGTGTGTGTGTGTGTGTGTGTGTGTGTGTGTGTGTGTGTGTGTGTGTGTGTGTGTGTGTGTGTGTGTGTGTATGTGTGTGCGTCTCACTATGTTGGAAACTTCTCTCTGCTCAGCCGGAGAATATGAGAATGTTACAATTATAAAACAAGATTGACAGGATGGATAGTGTTGCACCAGCAGATGACAGATCCTGGCAGCATTCCCGGAAGTTATTCACAGCATAGCCCACACACACACACACACACTTCAGAGAGCCCCAACATAGGGATCAAGTGCTAAGGG